>NC_081517.1:698858-961358 GCF_030273125.1 Centropristis striata | reverse complement strand
TGCGGGAGAGAACCATGAAGAAACAAATAAAAAACAATTGTATAAAAAAAAGGAGGTCTCGTACGTTGTTATCACACAGAGGGGAGTTGTCAATGCGTCTTTATCTGACGAGTCGGAGCGAGAACGTAACTGTTGGTGTCAGATTATCATCGTGGGTAAAAAGTGCAATATTTCCCTCAAAGTATAAATTATACAGTGTAATTAGTTACATTCCACCACTGCTAATGAAACACAAAAAACAGAGTCTCAAGCCCTGATCAGACTGATCAGACTGAGCCAGCCTCTCTCTTTCTCACTGCAAATAAGGTGTTTAGTCTAAAAACGAGATAAAAACACTACATCTGAGGGAAATCATCTTTCTGCATGGACAGATAATTTACCTTGACAAGATTTCTTAAATTAAGATTATTAAATCTAGAAATAAACATGTTGAACACTTGAACAAAGAAATTAACTCTTAAAACCAGATAAATTATCTAACACTTCTAAATCTAAGTTGTTGTTTTTTATCTTGGTACGAAACTTTTTTTTTGCAGTGCTGTATCTCTCTCTCTCCCTCTCACTCTCTCTCTCTCTCTCTCTCTCTCTGTCTCTCTCTCTCTCTCTCTCTCTCTCTCTCTCTCTCTCTCTGTCTCTCTCTCTCTCTCTTAACAAATCGTGTGAGAGCAACAGCAGACTGTGTGGGCAGAAAGTTATTGGTCGGCGGAGAGCTGCTGCTGACTCGTTGTGCTCAGCACCACGGACAGCGAACGATCGGGAGCTCCGACGCAACTTATCATCGTTATTGGAGATCTGCTGGAAGATTCACCACACTGACCTGGAGTTTGGTCTGTGGGCTCTGGGATTTAATCTGATCACACAAAGACTTGGACTTTTTTTTCCGCTGCTCGCCAAAGTAAGCATGCTGAATAAATCTTTAACGGAGAGTAGGTAGGCGTGATTTAAACATGTTAACAGGGAGTACAACAAGTCATTAAGCCAATAGTTTAGACACCACCAGGACAGGAACAGGAACGCGTTTACTCATAACACTGGCATTATTATTGGTAATAACAACACACCTGCTGTGCGTAAAAGCCGTGCCACTGCTGGGAGCGAGACTCCCATTTTACGCGCGACACAGCGGAGAGTCTGCAGCGTCATGTCGGGTGAGATTTGAATAATAAGTGCTATTAATAACGCAAAGATACCGGAGGGGCGATTTTTACATCTTGGGTGGTTAATTGCGTAATGTGTAATAAAAAGAAAACGGTTTCTTGTTGAAGGAATGTAGGATACATGGCAACACAGCTTTGTCTTTGGAGTTGGCTCATGACGCACAGAAGAAGAAGAAACACTCGAGGTATTTTCAATAAGACTTCTTGTTCTCAGCTGTTTTTTTTACACATGCTATGAGTCACTCTGTCACTTGGGCGCTCAGATACACACTAACATCTGAGACACGGTGTTCTGGGTAGAGATCAGACAGGTCAAACCACTTTTCTCTTTGTTTTTTAATCTTGGCTGCTGAGTCTTCTCCTTTTTATGTTCCAAAGTAAGCACGGAAACTAACATGGCACAACTTAAGGCTTTATTTCTACATTTCTAAAGTGAAAACAGGAAGAAAAAAAGCACTCTGGACTGAACATTTGGACTGCGTGGCACCATCTTCCTCTCTGAAAGCCACCATGGAGCCCCTGGACCAGAACTACTGGTTCCCCCTGGCATCAGACCTGAACTACTCCTCTGCAGCCACTCCCTCTCCCTACTTCTACTCCTACCCCCGCCTCTTCAACATCTCCTCCAACCTGTCCACGCAGAGTGTCCCCTTCCACGGCAGCAGCACCTTGATGACGGCGGTCATCTCCCTCACGGTCTTCATGGTGGGGCTGACAGGCAACACGCTGGCCATCTACGTGGTGCTGCGCTACGCCAAGATGAAAACAGTCACCAACATCTACATCCTGAACCTGGCCGTGGCCGATGAGCTCTACATCATCGGCCTGCCCTTCCTCACCACGCAGAACGTGCTCTCCTATTGGCCGTTTGGCAACTTCCTGTGCCGCGTGGTCATGACGGCGGACTCCATGAACCAGTTCACGTCTATTTTCTGCCTGACGGTCATGTCCATCGACCGGTACCTGGCGGTGGTTCATCCGATCCGCAGCACCAAGTGGAGGCACCCCCGCGTGGCCAAGGTGGTGAGCGCAGCGGTGTGGGCCGTGTCCTTCGTGGTGGTCCTGCCGGTGGTCATCTTCTCTGATGTTCAGGTAGAAACTGCACCTGGTCACAGTTTACCTGCCAATCACAAATACACTGTAAAACCCAATTTTGCTTGTTTGTTATTATAACAAAATTTTCCTTTTCAATACAACAAGATTTGTGCAAAAAGTCATTTTAACCTAAAATATTGAGTCAAGTAGCAAGAATCATTTGAGGTAACTTCTTCTTTTCCCTTGTTGTCTTGACATAAAATTATTTCGCAGCACTGACACTCACATGTTTAAGTTGAAACAATAAGTTGGGTTTTACAGTGTACAGGTGCATCTCAATAAAGTAGAATATCAGAGAAAACTTCATTTATGTCAGTAATTCAATTCAAAAAGTGGAAATAACACATTATATAGATCCATTACACACAGAATGAAACATTATTGTTGTTAGAGCCATTTTGTACATTGTGGAGAAGCTGATAAATAATTCAGATTTGTATTTCACAGTTCATAGTTCTTTATTGAGGTTGTAGGAATGCCTATTGGTTAGTAGGAATTGCACTCTTCTTATTGGCTGAGATGTGTGTAACGTCATAATTGCTTACTTTGTTTTAACCCATAAGAACCCACAGCGACACAGGTGTCACAAAAACTTTTTAAATGTTCACGTATGTTTTCTCAAGTACATAAGTGTGTTTTTTAGTGTTCTACAGCTACAGTAGCTTGTTGGGAAGCCGTCCAATGAGGCAGTGTTATTTATATTTATTTATTATTGATTTATTATTATTTTGTTACTTAAAAACAAATCTGAAATTCAAATTTGTGTTTCTGTAAGCAGAAAAGGTATGTAGTTTATTCATTCAAAATAAGAAATACCATAAACGGCCTATGTAACAGTTATGTCACAATTTAAATAAAAAAAACATCAGAAATGTATTCTACGTGGTCCACTTTGGTATATCCCCTATAATTTTCCTTTTTAAGGATTACTGGGTCTGGGTTCTTATGGGTTAATTAAGATTATGGAGATGAGGAGAGCACACTAGTTTATGACCGTGCTCATAATTGTTATTATTTTTTTGGATTGCTGCAGTTTATTGCTTGCAATGCTCAAATGAAAGGTTTTCAATAAACCATAAGAAAGAAACTGTGGAATGTTTTCAGCTTAAGACACGCGTAAACTACATCCTCACGCTCCATAACTGAAGTGTGCGTTTTAAAGTAAAAATAGACGGAGCCACACTAACAATTGTCTTAATTTATTTAATTTCTTCTAATTATAATCATTATGGCTTACATATCATGAAGACTATAAAATTAGTGTCTCAAAACTACTACTGAACTACTGGAAATTGACTCTTCCATCACAGTCTAATTTATTCTGATGCACCTGTAAATCATTTTCTCTTACCTGTAGTGCTACTTATCAATCTAGATTATTTTGTAGTTTGGCGCTGCACTGCAAAAAAGGTGTTTAGTCTAAAAACAAGATAAAAACAGTAAATCTGAGGGAAATGATCTTGCTGCATGGACAGATAATTTACCTTGACAAGATTTTTAATCTAGAAATAAGCATGTTGAACACTTAAAATAAGAAATGAACTCTTAAAACAAGATAAATTATCTAACACTGTTGGAGATATCTGCAGTAGCATGTTTATAGGAGGGTCAAGCACCGGTCCCTGGTTCCCCCCGGCATGTAACACCACCGGTATTAGGGCCCGGTGTTTTCTGAGCCAAATTGAAATGCTGATAGAATCGTCTGATATCCAAAAAAATTGCATGCATCAACTCATGGTGGAGAGGCAAGATGTAAACAAACAATAACCAGTTCTCCTCGGCTGAGCTGTAAATTAATGAGCTACAGTTACATAAGGTTGGTGGGTGTAGCTCAGTAGAAAGAATAATTATGAATAATATGATAATTCATGAAACTGCTCAACAAAGTTAAGTACCTGGGTTATGATTCAGAAAAGAGACATTTCCGTGGAGTTTTTCAAATGTACTTTTGGTGCTTTGAGCACCACAAGCAAATATAGTTCCATTATATTCCATTATATATATATTATATTATATTACACAAGGCAGACATCTCTCATAGCATCTTACACCGAAACAATCTAGAGTGATAAATATCACTACAGGTAAGAGGACAAATAGTTTTTTTTATTTTGGCGTGAACTGTCATTGCTAATTAGCCTTAATTAATAGCAGCACCTGATTAAAACACATAACAAAAATCACTTTTTTTATTCCATAGGATAACCAAACATCATGAGTTCATCCCTACAGCTTCATCTCAAACCCCTTAAAGCCCCTTTGGCTTTTACAGTGAACCCATTATATCGACTGTATACAAAATGTTTAACACCAAATGGATGTTAGGGAGTAACACTTAATTAACAGTTAACTTGTGAACATAGTGAACAAGCGTTTAGCTGTGAAAGAACCAAGATATTAAGATATTTTCCCCAGGAGTTGGTAGAGACCAAAATGAAGCTAAAAGGATATTAAATTAAGACTTATAATTACCAGCAGGAGGCCAGAAACACGACTCTAATAAATGTAGCTGTGTAACCGCTGAGTATGTATATCGGCAACTTTCTGCTAACAAGACTTCAGAGTGATTTAAGTAAAGGGAAAATGCCTTTATCTCTATCTTGTAGCGTTTGTTCTGCATGCTTAGACATGAAGGGCTGTGATGGAAAGAATACGTAAGTTGTTGTTTGAAATGCTGAACATGCAAACTGAAGGAAAAAACACTGAGATCTTTGAACTCTTGCAGTTTCAGCAGAAGCTCTAATATGCACACAGATCATTGTTGTGAGTTCTATAACACAAAAGGCTTTTGGAAGAAAGGTCGGTGGAGAATGTTGCAAAGTTTCTTTGTTAGCATGGAGCCTGAAGGCCACTGGGCTGATGACAACAGAACTACTCATATATGCTGCTTTGACACTTGTTTCTTGTTAGCACACAAAGCAAACACAGTAATGTTTGGAAATGTTATGCATAGCTCTTTATATGCATCATTTAAACCCCATGGAGGCAGATAATGTAATCTGCATTTCTCCAAACATCCCTTCATGCATAATTCAACAGCTTTGTAGTTAACACTTATCCTGTCAGTCGCACATTCAAATGTTTACCTCCTACGGTTTACTCACAGTCTGACTGAGATAATTAAGCATTCTTTTTAAATATATTATACTCAGGTGTTTTTATTTTTGCCTTTAGGACACGTTTAACTCCTGCAACATGAACTGGCCAGAGCCGAAGAACGTGTGGTCGACAGCCTTCATCCTCTACACCGCCACGGTGGGTTTCTTCGGCCCGCTGCTCATCATCTGCCTCTGCTACCTGCTCATCGTTATCAAGGTGTGTATGTGTGTGTGAGTGTGTGTCAGGCTGATTGAAACATCTCATGTATAAATTCATACTATAATCTGCATCTACATAATGATTATTTCCATCATGCTCTACATCCTCCCCCTCATTTCCATCATTACCACTCTCTCACATTCTCCCTCTCCTCTATCATCATCACCATCATCATCATCATCATCATGCAGATGAAGTCGTCAGGTGCGCGAGCGGGATTCACCAAGCGGCGGCGCTCGGAGCGTAAGGTGACGCGGATGGTGGTGGTGATCGTGGTGGTGTTTGTGCTCTGCTGGCTGCCGTTCTTCATCATCAACATGGTGAACCTGGTGGTCATCATCCCAGAGTCCAGCGTCACCGCCGGCATCTACTTCTTCGCCGTCATCTTGTCCTACGCCAACTCCTGCGCCAACCCGGTGCTCTACGGCTTCCTGTCGGACAACTTCAGACAGAGCTTCAGAAAAGTAGGTAGAAGGTGCTAAAGGTGCTACAGGTACACTGCATTATAAAGCCTAACTGTGTTACTACGCAAGAGATAGATAGATAGATAGATAGATAGATGGATGGATGGATGGATGAATGGATGGTTGGATAGATGGATGGATGGATGGATGGATGGATAGGTGGGTGGGTGGATGGATGGATGGATGGATGGATGGATGGATGGATGGATGGATGGATGGATGGATGGATGGATGGATGGATGGATGGATGGATGGATGGATGAATGGATGGTTGGATAGATGGATGGATGGATGCATGGATGGATGGATGGATGGATGGATGGATGGATGGATGGATGGTTGGATGGATGGATGGTTGGATGGATGGATGGTTGGATGGATGGATGGATGGATGGGTGGATGGATGGATAGGTGGGTGGGTGGATGGATGGATGGATGCATGGATGGATGGATGGATGATGGATGGATGGATGCATGGATGGATGGATGGATGGATGGATGGTTGGATGGATGGATGGATGGATGGATGGATGGATGGTTGGATGGTTGGATGGATGGATGGATGATTGGATGGATGGATGGATGGATGGATGGATGATTGGATGGATGGATGGATGGATGGATGGATGGATGGATGGATGGTTGGATGGATGGGTAGGTAGGTAGGTAGGTAGGTAGGTAGGTAGGTAGATAGATAGATAGATAGATAGATAGATAGATAGATAGATAGATAGATAGATAGATAGATAGATAGATAGATAGATAGATAGATAGATAGAGATTAGATAGATAGATACATATTTGTTATTGTACAGTGTGATGGCATGTGGCAGGAAAGATTTTTTGTATCTGTCCCTTTGACAGCGGAGCTGGAGCAGCCATAAAACTGATTAAAAAAGAGGTAAAACTGATTAAAAAAAACTGCTTTTAAGTTTTTTTTAACTGGCCAGCCACACGGGTTATATGTAGGTCAGTGATATGACACTTATTTCTACATGTAATAATGATGTGATATTTATGCTCAAAAACATGATGATTTATTTGACCTTCCACCCCAAAAATGTAGTTATTGCACTCTGGTTTTGCTGTAAAAGCCCCTAATAGTAATGCACAACCAGAATGCAATAACTACAATGTTGTTGTCTTCTTTCAGCTTTTATATTTTGTTTTCAGTGAATAAACATTCTCAAATTGATTTTGTTATAAATGTATTGAACCCATTGAGGCCTGAAACGCCTGTAAAACCTCTGGGTGATTTTAAAATCAGCCCCTAAAACCTGAAGTTTTTCTGGAAATTCAACAGAAGTGTCAACTCTTCCTACTAAATAATATATTTTTCAGCCTCTGTAGCAGATAGAAATGAAATTCAAAAAGTATTTGAGAGCTTATACAAATACTACAAAACGACGTATCCACTTTCCAGGCTTCAATGGGTTAAAAGTGTTTACCACTGTTTTCAAAGATTTGTGTATTTTAGACGTCATATTATAAAGTAATGTTATATTTTAGTCTTAATATCATTTTATCTAAATTTTTTACTTAATCACTATCTAGATAATACTTTCCCTATTAAATAAACTTATAATTTCTATTATTCTTGTCTTAACTATTCAACACAATGAATAAATTCAAGGCTACACTGTATCACAGTCAAACTGAAGTTACTGCTTTGGTTATGAGTTGGATTTTGTAGTTACTGCAATTTTTATATCATTATTTCTCTGAAATAAAGCAAAATTGAAATCTAAAACTTTGACACAAAATAAAACAGACGTCAAGGAGTTCATTTTGAGTTAGAACTCAATTTCAACCACAAATGTAGTTTCTGCAGTTCAGCTTTGTAGGGCAGAATAAAAACCGTGTAAAGGTGAAGGTTAAATAAGTAGTGAGGCAGTTTGGAAAATATGCTCTTTTCTATCTTGCAGAGGAGAACATAAACACCACTGTCATGTCTTTTCACTCAAAATGAAGCTACAGTCAGCATTTAGTTCGGTTCAAAGGCAAAAAATCTGTGTGCTTTGTTTGTGCTTTGTTTGTTTAATTTTGGTAAAAACTGAAGTCAAAGTGTTGGCTTCTGACTAATAATTAAATCAAATTTGGATTCACCAATAACATGAACAAACTAAACAAGTGCACTGCAGAAACCAACTGACAAAAAATAAGAAATAAATAACTAGAATTAAGCAACTACATGCTTAAAACAAGTCAAATTATCTGCCAGTGCAGTAAATACATTTGTCTTTGTAAGAATTCTTTGAATAATTAACAATATCTAGGCACTGGAAAAACCAACGATGTCTTGAAATAAACCCAAATATACTTATTTTTATACTTATACTTTTTTTTTTTTCAATTGTGGCTCGAAAAGCCCAACTGTAGTAACATTAAAATAAGCCAGCAATACTTGAAACGAGCACGCTTGGTGGGTAGAAAATGCTTTTGAAACTGTATTCAAACTAGATGCAACTAAAACTCTGAATTGGAACCAATATTTTAGGTAAAAACTCACCATATTCAACAGTTGAATAGCATGAAAAAGGTAACAATGTCAGTCCTAAAAAGAAGTCTTTAAACAATAAGATAATTACAAAAGCACATAATAATAATAATAATAATAAAAAATAAGTACATAAAGTTATGGTACGTAGGTAAATTATACTCAAAACAATATAATTAAGTTACTATTCCTAGATATAAGAAGAAAATACTTGGTAAGCTTGATGTTTTTTGCAGTGCGAGGCCGTGTTCAGCTCTGTAAAATTACTGTTTTTTTAATGGAGTCTGGTGTCTTTGACAAAAGAACAGAATAGCTTTAGTTCCCTCTTGTAAACTTAAAAAGTCTGTCTGGCAGCAAGGTAAAACAATGAAAATACTCTAAATATATCATTGTCAACATGGCTACAACAAATACATGATACTGATTTTTTTTTATGGCTAAAATAAGTTTTGCTGCTGCCCCCATCCGAAGCAGTGCATTGCTTAGTTTCAGTGTGGGTTCTGCAGACTGGAGGCGTGGCGGCCGCTATATACCTGCTGTAGCTGATATACTGACTGGATAAGTACCCCATACAACACCACGTCAAAAAAATCCAAACTGTCTCTTTAAAACAAAAGACATTCAGTTTTGGGCAGTTTACTATGAATTCTTACAGTATTTACCCAGGGAGCAACAAGTCGATGGAGTATTAACCTCATTAAACAAGAAACACAAGAGAGAAGAAACACAATAGTTGGAAAAATATGACGAGTATAAAGGACAGGGTTTATAAATATACGCAAAACTCAAATGGCTGACTTGCTAAATCATCTTGCTATGCAGTTTCTTTGCTAGCAACACAGCTAGCCACAGACAATTAACCTTCAGCACTTACACTACCGGTCAAAAGTTTTAGAACACCCCAATTTTTCCAGTTTTTTATTGAAATTCAAGCAGTTCAAGTCAAATGAACAGCTTGAAAGGGTCCAAAGGTAAGTGGTGAACTGCCAGAGGTAAATAAAAAAAGGTAAGCTTAACCAAAACTGGAAAATAATGTACATTTCAGAATTATACAAGTAGGCCTTTTTCAGGGAACAAGAAATGGGTTAACAACTTAACTCTATGGAGTCTTGGGCTATTTTGTCCATTTTTGAATTCTTTTCATGTCTTTGTTAGTCATTTTGTGTCTTTTTTGTCATTTTGTGTCTTCATTTTGGTCATTTGGTGTCTTTTTTTAGTCATTTTGTGTCTTTTGGTGTCTTTTTTTGTCATTTTGTGTCTTTTTTTGGTCATTTTGTGTCTTTTTTTAGTCCTTTAGTCCAACATAAAATGTGATTTTGAATCTTTTTTTTTACTTTCAAAACACTATCATGCTCAATAAAGAATTTTAAATGTTGCAAATGTGCATTAATTTCAGAGTACACTGAGACATTAAACTGCATCATTTTCAATAAAATTCTGGAAAAGTTGGTGTGTTCTAAAACTTTTGACCAGTAGTGTACCTGTTGTCGTTTCCTGGAGATACCTGATGAAGTGGTGACAGGTGAGTGTTGTTGCCCTGCAGGTGCTGTGTGTGAGGAGTGTGAGGTGTAAGGCTAACGGGGTGGATGACGGTGACCCCAGCGCTCCGCGCACCGAGAAGACCACAGCACACGACTGCGTCCTCCTCTCCCCCCGTAACCGGGCCTACCACCACCCTCAGAACAGCCAGGTACTGTGTGTGTCTGTGTGTGTGTGTGTTGTTGTGTGACTCTAAGGCCCCGTTTACACGAGGACGCTTGCGGGTAAAAACGACAAAATATTTTATGTGAAGTGCCTTTCGTTTAGACGGTGACGGCGTTTTTGGGGCTTAAAGACGCAAAAATCTGAAACCACCCTCCAAAGTGTAAAAGTGTAATCCTCTCCTCCGTAGCGTGTCGTCTACACTGACAAGACACAAAACTCTGATCTGATCTGCTCACGTCACGTATGTGTTTACGTCACATACATGCTCCAGGACAGGAAATAAAGAAACGTGGGATTATTTCCATGGTGGGACCTTCAAGCTGCTCTGGCAGCTCTAATAAACTTACAGGAGTCTTTCCACCAAATGTCCAGGATATGTACAGATAGTATTAGTGAACAGAGAAGGATCTGGAATTACCTCCATCACATTCTGGATGCAGCGATTGGTGGGAGGAGCCAGACGGCTGTGAACGAGACCTGGGAGATCTAGTGATGGAGGAGAACTTTGTGGAAGGAGTAGCTGATGAAAATGTGTGGCGTGAAAACTTCTGCATGCCCAAAGATGCTCTTATGGCTTTAAGTGATGCCGCCTGGCTGCATACAATCACATTCACACACTTTTGCGTCACCGTATGCAGCAGATTTCCTCCTGAAAACGCTCGTCTAAACGAGGAATAAAAAGTGAAGACGTGACGCCACTTTTGCGTCTTCTGTTCAGACCGTCCTCGTGTAAACGGGGCCTCAGTTAGTTTAGCACCGCCTCAAACAGGATGTGCACAGTGGTGGTTCTACACAGGGGCCTCCAGGGGCCACTGCCCCTGTGAAGAAGCCCTTGGCCCCTGCTGTGGCCCCTGTGTCAAATTAATAATAAAATGATCAATTTATAACGATGAAAAACGGAATAATTCTCACCTATTTTTTGTTCAAACAATATCTCATTGTACACAAAAGAAACCCAGAATGTTACATTGTATAATAGTTTAATTGTGCAGTAAAAGCTAAATATAAAGATCATTCTCACTGTACTGCACTTTCAAAATTAAAAAGAAGTAATTGTGCACAAAAATGAGAAATGTCATTGTCGTACAAAAATAACTGTTAATGTTGGTAAGTTTCATTGTTTCAATCAATGTAGTTCTTCCAAATATGAGACTTTTAGCTAAAATAAAGGGTTTGAATGCTTAAATATCATTTTTAACGTTTTTTAATGTGCCCCTCTGATTTAACACTGGCCCCTGCTTGGCCCCCACAGTAAAACTGGTCTAGAACCGCCACTGGATGTGCATTATTTAGAATTTGTGAAGGACACACACAGAGTCTAATGCATCAGGTTTGGCAGTTCTTCTGATGAATTCTTCTAAATTAACAGGCAAGTGTGTGTGTGCATGCATGTGTGAGCAGCTAATTGGAGAGGGATGCTAAATTAGCGTTGCTGTGGAGTGTGTGTGTGTCCTTCCGTGTCAGAAAGAGGAGGGCTGTCAGCTTTGACTCCCGTCTCTGGAGCGTTTGGGCCCCATACTGTCCAATCAGATGACTTGTATGAGCAGTGAGGTGCATTAGTGTGTTAAAGTGGCTGTGATGAGACTCTCTAAAAGCTCCTTCAACTTGTCCAAGGTGATCGGAACCACAACTTCCTCTATAAGTCACAGAGTATATACGGAGCATATGTTAGTGAGCCAAGTGTTCAATTATTGATGTACACTTCTCTGTGATTATTCTCAGAGCGTGACTTTATATATCTCTTCGTTGTATGTGAGCAGAAAGGCAATCGGTGTATGGATGGGTCAAACAAACCCATGATAGAACGTATAAATAATGTACGTGGTCACCGTGACATCACTCATTGGTCTGTGGCCCGTTTGAGGCGTCCAGTTCGACGTTACACTCGTTGCCATCTTGGGTCACCATCTTTTTTTCTCTACACCTCAACCTGACTGAGAGAAGCCAATTCTCATCCGTCAGTGCTAATTCATGTTAGCATTAACCCATTGAAGCCTGGAAAGCGGATACGTCGTTTTGTAGTATTTGTATAAGCTCTCAAATACTTTTTGAATTTCATTTCTATATGCTACAGAGGCTGAAAAATCTATTATTTAGTAGAAGCGTTGACACTTCTGTTGAATTTCCAGAAAAACTTCAGGTTTTAGGGGCTTATTTTAAAATCGCCCAGAGGTTTTACAGGAAGTTTTCGGCGTCAATGGGTTAACTGGGATGTTCATTTTGGCTAGCAAAAAACAACAAAATGTACGTTACTTACCTCAGAAAACTGAACAGCGACTCCTTGGAGTGTCTGTTAGTCCAACCAAACGCGGAACAAGACATTTTAATGAAGAAAATGTTCCAGTAAACTGCCATTAAATGAAGCGTGAAAGGGTCAAAGTTATGAGACCAAACCGGAAGGAAGCACGGACAACGAAAAACAAGTTCACGGCTGGATACGCATTGCTTTTCTTCTCTTCTGTTCTCTCCTTGTTAGTGACCTGTCAATCAAAGGTAGCCCTGCCCCAAATCATACGATTCATTATCTTATATTTTCTTCTAAAGGGGGCCATTATTAGAACTATTAACATCAGATTGTCTTGAAGAAGATTTTTTACTAGCGATTGAGACCATAGTGATAAAGTGAGAAGTTTTCTCATTTTATACTGAAATGAATGGATCAAAATGCTTCTGCAGCCGCCATCATCACCCCCTGTAGGAATTTTCGGAAGACTGCAGCTTAAGGCACTTCCTGGTTTGCCTCCCTGCTCAGACCAGGAGGTTGCCGCCTGCCCATGACTTTCTCCCGGGAGATGGTTGTTTGTGTCCCACGTCAAAAGTCAATGTCGAGTAACAAATCGCTTATTTTAACCCAAACAATGATCTTTTTCTAAACCTAACCATGTAGTTTTGTTTGAACTCATAATGTTAACATGTTCAGTGTGTATATAATGGCATCCAGTGTCATAATTTGACTATTCGGGAATGAAAAAGGTTTGAAACCTCTGCTATAAACATAATGTAGACTTATCCAGGTAACCCACACTGCAAAAAAGCAAACTTGGATTTTTTTGGCCTGAAACAGTGATTTAAGTTGGTAAAACTTGGAAACATAAATTATTGATATTTAGGGAAATAATGTAAGTTAGCACAACAAAGCAAGCCAGTTGTCTGCTCAAAAACAAGTTGGTGAGTTGTTGTTACTTATATCTTTAAGTTGGGGTTCACAACAAGGGACAATAGTTCTGATAACTCTTATTTCTTTGGTGGGAAATGCGGAAAGCCAACTTTCCGAGTTGCCACTGCCCTTGAAGTCTCATTGTGGTTGTTGTTGCTGACATAAAAATGACAAATATCAGAATTCAGAGTTGAGCAAACTCAAAAGCAAAACTTAACCCATAAGAACCCACGGTGACACGGTGTCACAAACATTTTAAATGTTCTAGTAATGTTCATGTATGTTTTCTCAAGTACATAAGTGTGTTTTTTAGTGTTCTACAGCTACAGTAGCTTGTTGAGAAGACGTCCAATAAGGCAGTGTTATTTATATTTATTTGTTATCGATTTATTATTATTTTGTTACTTAAAAACAAATCTGAAATGGAATTTGTTGTCTAACAGCACTATTAAAGTCACATTTTTGATATATGTTATGGAGATGAAAACAAAAAAGGCAGATGGTTCATGGTTATTTGTTTTTATTTATTATTGTTTTAATATTATTTTGTTAGTTAAAAACAAATCTAAAAAATAATTTATTGTTAAACAGCGCTATTAATGTCACAATTTTGATATATGTTGTGGAGATGGAAAGAAAAAGGCAAATTTGTGTTTCTGTAAGCAGGAAAGGTGTCTAGTTTATTCATTTAAAAATAAGAAATATCATAAGGTCCATT
Source organism: Centropristis striata (assembly GCF_030273125.1). NCBI lineage: Eukaryota > Metazoa > Chordata > Actinopteri > Perciformes > Serranidae > Centropristis > Centropristis striata. The sequence continues at coordinate 947,248 of NC_081517.1, read as the reverse complement.
TGGTCTGTGGTATATTCCCCCATAATTTTCCTTTTTAAGGATTACTGGCTCTGGGTTCTTATGGGTTAATATCTAGTTTAATTGTCCAACTTAAAATTTTATCGAAGTTTGTTGCCTTGCAATTTTGAGTTCACCCAACATTTCTTTTTTTGCAGTGCAGAGATGAATTAACTTTTCTTTCTCTTCTCACCTTCCCCTCCCTCCCTTCATAAAACCTCACATTTCTTGCTTGTTTCTTCCTTCATTTCCCTTCCTCCATCTACAGATCTCTCCTCACCCTTCAGGCTCTCCTCCCTCCCACACAGCAGCAGACCTGCACAGCTCCTCCCCGACATGTCAGAATCTCTCCTCCTGCACAGGAATGGGAGCTGCCGCTGCCCCGCCGGCTGAACTCCCCACAGTCACCGCCCTGACCACGCCCTACTGCCCTGCAGGCCTTTCTGCACAGGACCAGTAGCCAACAACGTGGACATCAAGTGTTTCAGGAGGTGAAAAGATAAGGAGGAGGAAAAACGATCTCTTCTGCTGTTACAATGTAAAAATCCATTTCCAGGACTATTTTCTGGCTCACATGATGACTCATTTTAAATGCATAGCAACATTTTTGATCCATTTCGGTGAAACAACCTCATGAATATTTTTCCTGTCCCAGTGTGTATCTGTAGCTTCATGAATCGACCAGCTGTTCAACAAGCCTCATTTCTCTTTCCATCAAGCTATCTGACATAAGTGCCTTTTTCAGCCGCTCTCAGCAATTATCATGGCTCCCAAACAGACACAGGATCACTCACACCTTCCTTTTCTCGCTTTCTGTTCATCTGTCAAAATATAGAAGAATGTATTTCTTTTCAGAACCAAAAATACCATTGAGGACACATTTAAGGCTGCTGTACAGGACTCTTAGCATGAAATCTAGTCTGAGCTGGCATTGCCTCCACACAGCTCTCACAGACATTACAGCCCTGTCTTCTCAAATTTGCGTTCCAGTACAACACAACTGTGTTCTGTATTACGTTTTGAATGAAACATATTTTCTCCTGGATTATCGTCGACGTTTCAAACATGGTTAATGTTGTGAAATGGATGCAGTTGGTGAGGTTTAGACACCAAGACTATTGGTTGTGTTTAGTAAAAGGTTCAAATCAGTATATTTGTAATGTTAGCAAGTCAATGTTGACTTCACACCACCAGTGAAGGTCCTGTGTTTGTTAAAACCCTCCGTCCACCCCATTCATCTCTATGGGCATTTGCTGACTCTGATTAAATCTTTAAGTGATTGCATAAAGCTAGCCAGGCTAACTTTGCTAACAGCGCTGAGAAAGCTAACAGTGCTTACTGGGGGTTAAGTCATTTATTCTGGAAACTTGGACGGCACAATGTTGTTCAGATCCAGGCTGGCGAGCCGCCATACTCTGCCTCTGACTGGGCAGGTCATGCCTTCATCATCCTATGAAAAAAATAATAATGGCACAACAGATTCAGAGGAAGGCACTCACATGGCTAGCTACCACGAGCTACGACGAGCTACCACAACAAAGAACAGACGAGTTCTGATTACAAAACACGGAGGGAGTGTGACTTCATTCTCTGCTCAGGTGCCATTACTCCACTTTGTCTTTAGAAAGCAAGTATTTGTTTACTGCTATTTTAATGTTCTGAATGTTCTGTAGCGCACATTTAAAGCCAGTGAAAAAGATTTCTTGCAGGTATATCTGAAGTTCATTTGGGTAAACTGGGCATTACCGGGTTCTCTTTTGCAACCACACGCTGTGATTCAGGCTGAAAAGACAAAAGATATTTTCAGATTTAAAAAAAATCTTGCATCCTTAAGCTTTAACTAAACAGCTAAACAGTCCGATTTTTTTCTGTATTACAGCAAAAACAAAAAAACAAAAAAACATTTTCAAGCTCCCACTCACGTCTGTTCTCTTGACTTGATTGAAATTGGGAAAGTATAATTAATGAAGTTGATATCTGCACAGCTTCGTGGAAAAAGTCTGCTGAAATCCTTTTTGTATACTGTTTGTAATTCCAGAGAATAGCTTGCTTGTTGTTCACCGACTTCTAAGTAATGAGAAACGTGACTGCTCAGTGTTCTTCTGTAAACATGTAGCCAGCATCGAACACAAAACCTAACTATATAAATATATATATATGCCTCTTAAAGTGTGTCTTTGTGCATGTGCAGGTCATGTGTGTGCATTTGTGGCTGTTTTGCACATGTGTACATGTTTTCTCTGCAGCAGATGTGATGCTGGTGATCCAGGGTTTATAGCAGCAGATGTTGCTGGTGTTGTTGTGTGGACATGCTTTGCTCAGCCTTGTTTACTGTAATAATAATAACATACAAATACATATACAGTGGCTATGGTCAGACTGGCAGCACAGTACCTCAGCTTACACACTCTTAAGCTTTTATTATGAAAGTGTTATTTTTGGGACAGATGGGAGAGAAAGACACCATTTGCCACAGAAAATACTTGTTTCTGATTGGCTGATAGGTGCACTTAAAAATCATAAAACAAGGCAGGAAATAATAGAAACAATATTTTTGAGTTAATTGGACTATACATTTACGTGTCAATTTAAACACAGCTTCTCTTTTTGCAAGTTGCCATTGTACAAGCACAAAAACATGCAAAGAAACCTACATTAAAGCTTTATTTTGGCCATAAACAGATTCTATTTTCTGATCTTCAGTATCACTACAAAAACCAACCCCTTTATAAAAGCAGTCATTGTGTTATTTGATACAATCTGATTAGAGTTAAATAGTGTTCACATTAAATTAATGAGTTCATTATGTCAGGGCATGCAGGAGTGGGGGAATGCCAATGATGGATATTAATGTTTTTTCAGCATTTCCTCTATGTAAAGAGAAAAAAAAAATTAGTGTCATGCAGTGAGAGAAGCTGAAAATAATGAGGGGAAGTGATGACAGAGAAACTAATAGAAGCTGTCGCTGCAGGGAGAAAATAAAGAATCAAAGCTGTTCAGAATGGAGGCTTTCACATGCAAGAACATGATGTATATTTTTCCAGTTTATATGTAGTTAGTTGTTCAGATGCTTCAGTACTGTGTGTTTTCTTTGGAATAAAACTGTGTGTTTAAAACCTCCAGATATGTCTGACTAATGGAGCCTGCATGGTATGTCTGCATATTTCCACAGGTGTGCTGATTTATACATAACCTCATATGATATTTAACTAAACAATCCTGTCATGTCTTGATAATGAGGTGATTTACATGCAGAGCAGTCAGCTGCCAGGCTGGGAAGAGATGCAGGTGATTGATAAATGTGTGTGACACAAACAATGAGATTTATTTCACCTCTGGAGGTTTGCTGCTTGGTGAAAATATGACGAGGTCCTGACCAGAAACATGTCTCAGTGCTCCGGCTTTAGATCGAACCTGGTCTCACAGGAATCCGTGAAATAACCACGGATTCACTTAACTCAAAATCCGTGGAATAGCCACGGAATCACTCAAATTTCCGTGAAACTGACACGGATTTGGCTACAATGCAAGTTAATGACAGTCATATCCCGTGGCTATTCCATGGATATTTGTTCCTATTGGTTTGTTCCAAGTCACGTGACTTTCAAGGTCCCGGCGGTCAGAACAAAAAACATGGCGGACAGTTCTCTCATTTTTAGTGAAAAAATCAATATTTTGACTTAGTTTCTGCATAAAAATGGATTTTGATCACATTTCTAGCGAGAAATATATGTTTTATTTTCTAAATCTTCACTCAGTGAATGTACATAATCACTTTGTATGTTGGAATAGCCACGGGATATGACTGGCATTAACTTGCATTGTAGCCAAATCCGTGTCAGTTTCACGGATTCCTATGAGACCATGTTGTTAGATCTGTGTGGATTGCTTATTGTTGCACCACTAGTTTAACTTTATGACTTAATAACTTACTTCAGAGAAGAAGATTAATCTTCTTTCCAAGAAGGTCTTTGGAGACGGCCCATCTCTGTAATGACCGCAGACACCGTGTCAGGTTGGCTCTCCTTCATTACTTATGTAACGTCTGCACACAGAAACAGGCACATGTTCACTCTCTTAGCTACTTTAAACGCATTATGTAATAATTTATACATTATTCCATGAAATGAGTTATATTATTCAGTCCTCTAAGACCGACACATGCTAGAGTGCAGAGCAGTACATCGACCTTTTGTGTGTGTACATTTCGTTATGTTGAACACAAGAAGGAATAGATGAAGGGAAGAAAGCAGCAGGCAGAAATCTTTGTGTGCACAACATCAAGCAGCAAAGGGAAAGGTCTAAATTGCTTTAATTAGCCCTGCTGCGAGGGCTCTTTCCAGTTTGGTGATATTTTATTTTTGAATTAAACCGGCAAACCAATCTTGGATTAACTTTTTTTTCTGATGTTTTTTTTCAATTTAAGGGCAGCTTAGAAGCTGAAACAGTAGAAAAAATTAGACGTAAATCAGGGTTGTTATTATCAAAGTGAAGTAACAGGGAGGGAGTTATGTCAGTACGTTGATACTTCAACTGTGTCCCATAAGTTGTTGCAGCAATTTTTGGGTTGATACCATTTGTTACACACATTTGGTGCTGAATAAAGCATTTTTATTCATATCTAGAATGGATAAAAATGGTCAAAAAACCCTTCAGAATAAATCAGGGTTGTTATTATCAAAGTGAAGTAACAGAGAGGTTCCCCAAAAAGTTCCCAATGAATTACGTCTCAAGAGAGACATATTTTATCTTGGATTACAGTCACAGTTTTAAAAACTTGGTCAACATCGGGATTTTAAACGAGACTACAGTTTAAACACATGGTTAAAGTTAGGCAGAGGGCATAGTGTGGTTAGGTTTACACACTAAAAGACAGACCAATCAATCAGTTTTAATAGAACAATCAATCCGTTTTAATAGAACAATCAATCAGTTTTAATAGAACAATCAATCAGTTTTAATAGCAGTGCATGTAGTAAGACGTACCAGTAATTCAACTTGTACTAGAGCATCTTATATTACCTAAATCTTCACTATGGTTCAATAATTGTCAATGGACTGCAATAATATAGCGCTTTTATCCAAAGCGCTTTAAAATACAGACTGCACCTGTTCACACACACATTCCTACTGGTGGCAACCAACGGTGCCACCTGCCACCACTGGGAATTCATTCATACAGCGATGAATCGGTGAGTCATTTGGTATTCAGGGATCGAACCACCAACCGTCTGATCAGTGTGCGACCACTCTTGAGCCACAACCGCCATGTTAAAAAATCTGTGTATTTGCGCCCAACATTTCTATGTTAATGTCCACTAAATTGTCAAATTATCTTAATTTAAACAAAACCACCATATGATGACCAGTTTTAGTAGAGTCCAAATCCAAAAAAGGAGAGAAAAAAATGAAGTACACACACTTTAAGCATTGATCATGCTTAAAAATGTCTTTTGTATAGAATACACACATATATATATATATATATATATATATATATATATACTCTTATATATAGTTCCATTTTTGCACACGACCATTAGTTCCATTTTTGCACACGACCTTCACTTCAATGCTCTTGTTCCTTCTTCGTAAGAATATAATCGACATAAAGGACATGCTGGTTAAGTGGCCATAAAAGCTTGTTACATGCTCCCATGCAGAATGTTTTCTTTCTGATAGATTCAGACCTGAAGTTAACCATCTGGGGTTTGACTGCCACTAAGCATATCTGTCCACAGACTGATGTTCCACTGACAGAGGAGAAAAAACAAAAAAAATCCACAATACAGGCTCCTTTTAGTAGCTAATCCAGAGCTTTTGGTCATTAGACATGAGCTTCAGCAGGAGATGGAGTTGCTCTGTTGTTTACCATTTGGGGTCCTTTTTTATAGAATTGTTGTGGGCAGTGGGTGTTTAGGGGGAGATAGCAGGTCAACAATAAATGTCACATAGAAATGGTTGACATCATTTGAAAGTGAACGTGAAGATTAATTTGAGACGCAGCTCAGCACTGTGTGTCAAGTTGTTCTGGTCAAAAATATATCTAATAAAAAATGACTCAATTAATTAATTATTTATTTTTTTAAACCGGTTGTATAAAGGGTCATAAGACTAGTGGACTCATTCTAAAATCCAGTCCAAGTTCAACTATGTCCCATAAGTTGTTGCAGCAATTTTTGGGTTGATACCTTTTGTTACACACATTTGGTGCTGAATCATGCATTTTTATTCATATCTAGAATGGATAAAAATGGTCAAAAAACCCTTCAGAATATAACATCAATAAGTCAAGACCTTTGGAACAACATAGAAGAATCCATGCTGAGATTTGGGTTCAAAACTTTTGGTCATTTTGGAGATTTCTGTATTTTCAGTGATTGGATGACAAGCACTTCTGTTCTTCAAACTGCTGAGAAACCCTCTTATTGTCAAAACACCAACCCACCCTCTGAATACTCCAGGTCTCTAGTTTGTGGTTGTGAAGTTTCATGAGGCTGTGATTATCCCAGAGGTCACAGCAGATCATTTTATACAGTGAGAGAGAGAAAAAAGCCCTCACTGCAATGAAGTGGCTACTACTGATGACTAACATCATCCCACATGAAGAGAACTGGACTCATTGAATCCACAAGAGTCTCAGCTTTACACTGAGACCCAGTTTATGTAAATCAAAGTCTGTTTAGGGACCTCAGTGTGCACAATATTCAAATACAGAAGGCGGAAATGGCAAATTTGTACTACATGAGAAAAACTAATCCAAAAAATGAGCCTGCTACGCCCTCCGGAAGAAAAAAAACAACAGAAAAATCTGTTTGTGAAGTGAAAGGATATTCAAATATCCACTTTTTTATCACTCAAAGCACTTCACATCCAACAAATAATTGAAGAAAAAAAAACAGTGGGAGGATTAAGGAAGAATAAAATCAAGTTAAGAACAGCTACTAAATGGACCCCTGGTGAGATTATTTTGCCAACTGCCCAAAAATAGTTAAATAATTCTCTTAAAAATCCAAAATTCACTGACAATATGTAATTACTGCAAGTCAAGTGCTGTAATTTTTGCACCATTTAAAGAAGAAGAAGAAGAAGAAGAAAAAAAACAATGAATTCCATAGAGCCTTTTTATCACGCAGCATCCATATGGCATCACACAAAGAAGAAGAATCGTGTAGGATCCACCTGGGCCTCTCTCTAATATAGATGCCAGTCTATTAATAACTCGGCAAGAACAATTAGCGCTACCTATTCCCATAATGACACACTTCTACCACCCATTATTGGCATTGATAAAGCATGATTCACCAGCTTCAGTTCTGTTTTTTTCTTTCATCAATTAATATTCAATGTTAAGCATTCTAGTTCAAGTTCAAGTTGTGAACTCTGGCCTTCACAATACAAAGCTTTTTATATTTTCTGTCATGCAGACAAGGTCGGAGCAAGAGAACTTCCTTGTTGATGTTTAATGAGTATCTTTTTTAGCTTGTTTTTGCTTGAAACCTTCCTTTTTTCACTAACAAACTGTGTGTCGAGGTTATGAATACAATGTAGAAAAAGTATGGCTACACACAGATCAGCTGCTCTACACATGGAGGCAGCGATACTTTTATAACTGCTGTTGTGTTTTGTGAGGCTGCAAGATGACATGTGATCGAGTGGAAGAGAACGAAAGATGTGTAAGGGAGGCAGAGAAATGTCATCATAAATAATACATGAATTCCAAAATAAATAGTGGTGAGACCAATCGATATAAGACATGCTGAGACACAGAACTGATGCAGGGACTGTTTGTTCTCAGCTCATCGCTGGCTGATAAGCCACTGATTGGACCATTATCAGGAGGTAAACACAGTGCAAACACACACTCAATAAAATATTTACAGGGGGAGGCAGGTGCAACCTCGTGTGTGATTGAATTTGACCACTCTACATGATGCAGCTGCTGTTGTGTTCCTGGTTTTAACGCTCGATTCAATCATTCCGTTATGTTTTCACTAGGCCCGGGACTTTAACGAGTGACTTAAGATTAATTAATTACACAAAAATGAATGCGTTAAAAACATTGACGCATTTTAATCGTACTTATTTTTGCACCGCGGAACGTTTCTCACTGGATGAGTTTCAGGAGGAGCGTTTCTACTGGAGCACCAACTAGCGTTGATGAGTTGAGACAACAACAAACCACAGTGAACATGAAGGAAGAAGCTTTAGTTACTAAAAACCAACGGATGGAAGCGTCAATAAGAGCATGGTTGTGTTGCTAGGCAACAAGGAATTCACATATCACCATAGCAGCACATCCAGCCTCAAGTATCACCTCAATGCTAAACATATAGCAGCTAGCGGCTAGTGTGCTAGCTAGCGTGGATTGTGTTTTACTTCAAAAACCAAAGTATTCTAGTTTACAGAAGGTCTACCTACCTATAGGCTACCTGGATTTATGAAATGTACTATATTTATAAATATGCTATTGCTACACTTAATGGCAAAAATTGCACTGGTCTGTTGGACTTGAACAAAAATAAACAATATTTTTGTTGCTTAAGCTTATGTATTTAGTCATTATTCAATGGTATACTAAAAATGAATGTGAAAAAAATTACTTCTCACTGTTCTCAGGTCAAATATTTATATGCGATTATTTCTATTAATTACAAAGCATCTAATTAATAAATGTTTTAAATCGAGTCCCGGCCCTAGTTTTCACTTACGTCATGCTATGTGGGAGGTTTTGCTCTCTTATCATTTCCGATGTCATCTTGTCCTTTCTTCTCATTCCCTTTTTCAGTTCAAAGCAAAGATTTCCCATCTGACCTGAATGTTATCACACTAGAGAGCCCTGGAATTCACGTGTTTTGTTTTGTTTATGCCGCCATTTTGGCAGGAAAAGTGCAAAAATGAATAAGAGGCTGCTTGCTGCAAACTGCAGAATGGGGCAGGATTAAATTAAAAGGTGGGGTTGGATGTCCACTTCCATATTTTGTTTTTTCAAACCACTTACAGCCACATCTGTATGACGAAAGCCTCTTCGGCTGTGCTGATGAATTTTAACGTCTATCAGACCACAAGGTTAGTTTGCTAATTCCCAGTTCCTCACTTTCACTGAGACAAATAAATTTGTCAGTTATCTGGCGAAGGCAATGTGCTTTGTTGTTGTTTAAGCACAAGTTATATTTTACTCATCTAGCATCTGGTTAGTTAGCTAGCTAGCTTACTAATTCCACCATGCTTTTAAACTACATGACTTACAGACAATGAGCGAATGAAGTAGCTTCTGATCTTGCAGTAGCAATGAGCCTTCCTGCTATGTAACAATAGTATGTGGATGACACATGAAAACATGACAATTCCTGCCAGGAGAACGCGAGGACAAACAATATATACACTTCAAAGCTATTTTATAGGAATGACACTGAATGTAAGGTAGTCTATCATACTCAATTAGTGGAAGGTTGTTTTAAATATAAGTTTCCGTTTTTAGTTTGTTTGCTATTTGTTTCATATCTGACCACGCTCCATTCATTTTCCACATTGAGGGTTTTTGAAATTAATGTATAATGTCCCCAGGATTTTCATAAGCCTTGAGGTCTTGTGAGGTCCTGTTGCTCAGATTTCATCTGTTTGTGTCCGGCTTGTTAAACTGTAGTAATCAATTTAGCTGTTTTTCAAGATCTTTATAAACCTGTTAAACATTATTGGCATTTCACATGTCCTTGACTGTTGTGTGTATAAAGACAGCAGGTGAAAAATCTATCTGTGGGCTGTCATCTGCGTAGAAAGCGATTTACTGCCAATATAGCACTAATATGATTTCTTGTGACTGTGTGGTTTTCATCCTGTAAGTATGAGCAAGTTTGGGCTCACTCCATCTTCAAGTAGGTCCTGTAGCCGATATCTTTATTCCCGCCCCTCCACCACCTCTCAAATGATGTGGCGTTACTTCAAATAACATTGCTTACTTTTGGTTTCACATCTGATGCGAATGCAGGTCCCCTGGGTGAAAGTCCTGGGTTTGTTTGTTTGCTTTTTCCATATACTGTTCTTTATTCATGCACGGCAGCTCTCCTGCCAAAGACACAAATAATATTAATGCAGTGGGAGATGCTGTGTATACATAAGGCAACTAACAGAGTGTGCAGTTGTCAGAGGAGACTACCAACGTTGGAAATGTGTTCCAGTCGTCTCCGATGGCCTCATCTGCCTTTGCTTCAAAACATCAATAAACATTCTTTGCAGTCATCCTCCAAAGCTGATGGAGTCAATCAATAACAGGTCAATAAGTTTGTCTCTGACCTTTAATGTTCAGCCAATCAAAGCCATTTAGAAACTGCTTGGCTGCACAGATGACATGTATAACATCAAGAAGATCAGTGGTTTCAGGTATACTGATTGGTTTTTGGGGTCAAATGAAAAAAAATCAGTGAAGCAGCACCTTGATCAATAAGTGAGATGTGCCATTCGTTTCTTAAGGTTCCATCAAAACACACTCAAAGAACTATCAAGTGACAGACAGGCAGTGTTCCAACTGTCAATTAAATTGCTGTGATCAATTTGATTGCAGGGGCAAGGTAAATAAAGTTTAATTAACTCAAGCTGGACTGTTGTTACCTGGTCGAAGTCCTGTGTTGTTCCACTGCCTCTCCAGCCTGATTGCGGATCGTCAAGATGTTAATGCTTCGTTTCCTGTTTTTCAACTGTTATAATTACTTCAGCCACTAGAGGTCCCCACCTAACTACAAATGTAAATATGGGTCGAAATAACAGGCTTGCACAGACGACCTGTATGGCCTTTTTTTTGGGTAATGTGTCGCTTGTAAAAACACAAGACGTAATGGTTGCCCCAGTCTAGGCGCCTAGAGCACAACATGAAAAGGCCCCATCTTCCCCATCCCCCAAGTAGCCACAACAAAGATACGTTTGAAGAACGGGTAAATATTTATTTACAAAGAGAACTTAGGTAAATACAAATATTCTTCAACTTAGGGGTGGACTAAAGCCAAAATAACAAACAAAACAATTCTATCTCAAAAATAAGAAATTTACCTGAAAAACCAAAAGATACAAAATCTTACCTCCCTACCTACTTAAACAAGAGAAAACGAGAAACAACCCACCCTTACTGCTCAAAGCAAGGGAATTAAGTCCAAAACCACAAGTCAACTCAAAAGGTGTGAACCGGTTGGGAGAAGAGGAGGATGAGGAATAAGCCTGCTGCCACCGACGGCCGCCATCTTGGCTCCATTTAAACCAGGTGGTTCCGGCTGCAGCCAATCACGGCCCAGGCGTGGAACCTCTCCACCAATAACATCACGGCTATGGCACACTCCAATCTGCATACAAAAAAGGAAAACAAAAACACAGGGCACACATACAAATGCAGTTTGCTAAACAATAACTATAATATGACCTCAGTCATAACATATGGAAACAATTAACACTATTAATTCAGTAATTGTTTCAGCTCATGTCACACAAGGCATCTTTATTTTGTTGAACTCCTGGTAACCTTGTTTACGGAGTCGATTGTGTCTGCACAGACGTGGCTGCTGAGATGCTCAAGGTCCACATTGGAACACAGCGACTAAAAGGAATCGAAACTGTCTTTGTGGTTCAAGACGAAATTGATTTTATATAGAAATGCATGAACACAACTGGGATGCATTTGGTCTATTCTCATCTCATGCACATCTGTGTCCCCTCCGCCTCTGGAGCTACTCCACTCAGGAAAGATACCTCGATGCTTCCTGCCTGTTAGTCATCAAACGGGTGATGAATTCCAATGTCCCTGTTCTTTCTATGCCGGACCACTTCTTTCTTCTTCACTTTTTATTTCAGTAAAGGTCCGACCTTCTAAGAGAGCAGCATTTATAGCTTACGCCACATACTGCCCCCCTAACGTCTTTCTGTGTTTCGTCATACACAACTTTTGGATGTGAATCCTGTAACTGGTTGCAGTAGCAAACTAACTGGGATGACACCTGGCAGTCATTTAAAGCAGCCAACGTTCTTAATTACACAAAATTTAAGCCTTTATATCAACTAAATGTTTATATTATATAAAAAATCACCCCTACAGCTGTGGTGAACAAGTAAATTAGCGATAGAAACCTAAACAATTTTTTGTACCAGGCTTTAAAAATGCTGTAAAATTGTTGTTTTTCTAACATGGGGGTCTATGGGGTTTGACCATAGACTGTATAAATAATGGACGTAGTGACCGTGATGTCACCCTAATCATCTATTTTCTTCTAAATGGGGCCATTATTTATGCAATTAACATCAGATTGTCTTGAAGAATATTTTTACTAGCGATTGAGACCATAGTGTTGTCCTAAAAAAAATTCTGAGGAAATAAATCAAGTGAGAAGTTTTCTTATTTTGTATTGAAATGAATGGACCAAAATGCTTCTGCAGCTGCCGTCAGCACCCCCTGCCGGAATTTTTGGTAGAATGCCACTTAAGGCACTTCCTGGTTTGCCTCCCTGCTCAGACCTGGAGGTTGCTGCCTGGGTTTGACTCACTTTGGAAAACAGCCTCAAGTGGCCATTTGAAATGATTAAATAATGCAAGAAAACATGAGAATAAAATGCCAGGGGGATTAGGCAGCACAGAAACGAGAAAAAAAGAAAACCTTTAAAGCTGTAGGATTACTTTAAGACAGCGGTTCCCAACCTTTTTCTTGAGGGATCCACATTTTTACCATTATAAACTTTGGCGACCCCCCCATTGTCCATTGCTTCTATGAAGCCGAACTCAACGTGACTTTCATGGTTCCCTCTCTTTTTCTTTTTGAGATATTCAGCATTCTCGTCTCCCTGACGCTTCGCCATTTTTCCATTAGCTCTGTGTTTCTGTTGCTAGGTGAGGTTACCTCTAGGTGAGGTTACCTCTAGGTGAGGTTACCACTAGGTGAGGTTACCTCTAGGTGAGGTTACCTCTAGGTGAGGTTACCACTAGGTGAGGTTACCTCTAGGTGAGGTTACCTCTAGGTGAGGTTACCTCTAGGTGAGGTTACCACTAGGTGAGGTTACCTCTAGGTGAGGTTACCACTAGGTGAGGTTACCTCTAGGTGAGGTTACCTCTAGGTGAGGTTACCACTAGGTGAGGTTACCTCTAGGTGAGGTTACCTCTAGGTGAGGTTACCTCTAGGTGAGGTTACCACTAGGTGAGGTTACCACTAGGTGAGGTTACCGCTAGGTGAGGTTACCACTAGGTGAGGTTACCTCTAGGTGAGGTTACCACTAGGTGAGGTTACCACTAGGTGAGGTTACCACTAGGTGAGGTTACTGCTAGGTGAGGTTACCGCTAGGTGAGGTTACCACTAGGTGAGGTTACCTGTGTATACTGCAGGAGGGATGTTACACACGCCCTTATTCTCGCGATAAAGCCTTTATTTTTAAACTTTTCTATAGGGATTTTTTTATTTAAATAAATGAATAAACGTTTAATGTAGCCCTTAATTAGTTGTTTTTGTCCCACTAATGAATTAAATGCTGACTCATCTTTATTTAACACATTAGATGTATTACATCCCTTAAAATCAAGAGGGCTTCGCGACCCCCCGTGGATCGTTGGCGTCCCCCTGGAGGGGTCAGGCTCCCCTGGTTGGGAATCACTGCTTTAAGGGAGCAGGGCCAGAGGAGACAAGGTGACAAGAAGTAGGTAGCGAGAGGAGTGTGACAGGGACTTCTCTATCATTACACTGTGATTTCTGCTCTGATCACAGTCACAGTGACAGTTAAAACCAACATAGCCACTACAGACTTTGCACTCTTATAATTACACCAGTCTTTGTTGTGCGAAAGGAGCAAATTAGTTGACCTGAAGCCTCCGCCAAGCCTCTGTTTGTGTGTGTGTGTGTGTGTGTGTGTGTGTTCTTGTTCTTCTTACGTAGTGAGGACCAGAACACGTTTTTAACCAACAGAGTGAGGACATTTTTACAAAGTGAGGACATTTCAGCTGGTCCTCACTTCTTTAAAGGCTTTTTTGAGATTTCAGACTTTGTTTTAAGGGTTAAAGGTTACATGATAATGATAATTAACTGCAACTGTATTGTGTGGTTACAAAACTAACTAAAATTATAGTGAAAATGTCCTTCGTTTTCGTCTTTGTCAACTTATTTCATACATAATGAAGATGGATCAGACAAAGGAAATAAAGGCAACATTTACTGTGACCTCTTTTAATCTCCCACCCAACAAATAAAACCCCATTACAAAAAACTTAAACTAATAAAAAATAAACTAAAACTAGCAAACTCACTCTAAAAACTAATGAAAACTAACTGAATTTGAAAACGAAAATTGACAACGAAAATTAAAAGCAAAACTAATGAAAAATCCAAAACTATTATAACCTTGCCAGGGAATTTACTGTTTCAATGAGGGTCCTCACAAAGATAGAAAAACAAGAATGTGTGTGTGTGTGTGTGTGTTTGTCTTCATATAGTTGTGAGGACCAACCCATGGCAGAATACCAACATTGTGAGGACATTTGTAGTTGTGAGGACATTTTTTCCAGTCCTCACAAAGAAAATGCTAGGATAGCCTCTAAAGGCCTTAATTAATCATCTGTATGAATTTCAGGGAAGGTCCTAACAGAGATGGTAAACCCTGAAATGTGTGTGTTGGGCTAGGGGAAGTGGTGGTCCTCACAACTACACAAAGACATGTATGTGTGTGTATGTGTGTGTTTGTCTTCATATAGTTGTGAGGACCAACCCATGGCAGAATACCAACATTGTGAGGACATTTGTAGTTGTGAGGACATTTTTTCCAGTCCTCACAAAGAAAATGCTAGGATAGCCTCCAAAGGCCTTAATTAATCATCTGTATGAATTTCAGGGAAGGTCCTAACAGAGATGGTAAACCCTGAAATGTGTGTGTTGGGCTAGGGGAAGTGGTGGTCCTCACAACTACACAAAGACATGTATGTGTGTGTGTGTGTGTGTGTGTGTGATTTCCGGCAGAATCATGTCTGTTTTTTTTAATAGCTGAGGACCCCCTGGAGAGATTATGAGACTTTTGGGCCGGGCAGCGAGGTCTGCTGGGGAAGGAAATGAAGAGCAGGAGGTTGGAGAATGAAAGGGCACGCGGTGGGCGGTCGGGATTTATCTCAGCTCAGCAGCAGCAGCTTCTCTCTCTTCTCTTCACACTCTCTGCTGCTCCTCTCTCATCTCCTCAACTCTCCTCTCAGCCCTTTCCACTGCACTCAGCCTCAACCTGTTGCATCATTCTACTCTTTCCACTTCCTTCCCTCCTTTCAATCAAACATCTACACTCAAAAAAAGAAAACAAACTGGGTGTCTGTTGCCTTATCCCAACATGGTCTCACAGAAATCCGTGAAACTGACACGGATTTCGCTACAATGCAAGTTAATGCCAGTCATATCCCGTGGCTATTCCAACATACAAAGTGATTATGTACATTCACTGAGTGAATATTTAGAAAATAAAACATATATTTCTCGCTACAAATGTGATCAAAATCCATTTTTATGCAGAAACTAAGTCAAAATATTGATTTTTCACTAAAAATGAGAGAACTGTCCGCCATGTTTTTTGTTCTGACCGCCGGGACCTTGAAAGTCACGTGACTTGGAACAAACCAATAGGAACAAATATCCATGGAATAGCCACGGGATATGACTGGCATTAACTTGCATTGTAGCCAAATCCGTGTCAGTTTCACGGAAATTTGAGCGATTCCGTGGCTATTCCACGGATTTTGAGTTAAGCGAATCCGTGGCTATTTCACGGATTTCTGTGAGACCAGGTTGCTTATCCTTAGTCTAACATGTAGCTTCTACTAAATAAAATTATGTTTTGTGGTTGAACAGTTTTAAAACATGTCATTTTAGCATAAAATGCAACACTTTTTTTCAATTTACTAGAATACTTTATGTTAAAACAACCTAATTAAATTGCTGAATATAATACACAAATTATTTATTTCCTGAATAATTACTATTATGTTCATTTTCATATCAAAACAATCAACATCAACAATTTTCAATCAAACATCTACACTCAAAAAAAGCAAACTGAAGATCGCGAAATTCTGGGAAGACGTTCATTTAGCTATAGGCAGAGTTTTGGGTTATGTTGTACCTATGTCTTGTACATTGTTGTATCTTGGTATCATGACGGGTAATGTTGTATTAAAAGACGACAGGTACATAATGAAAATTATGCTAGTAGCCTGCAAAAAGGCAATCACGAGAAGGTGGCACAAGACAGACCCACCAACACAAGAAGATTGGATGAAAATAATGGACGAAATACACATTATGGAACAAATGACTCATAAAATAAGGATTCAAGAGGATCAATGCTGCCGGAAATGGGAGAAAAGGACAGAATACATAAAAACGACAGGGCAAGGACTATCACAGTGACATTAATACAGGATCTAACTGTAGAAATATAATGATCCAACATGTTCCTTTTTTGATGTTAGTTTTTTTAGTTTTGTTTTGTTTTGTTTTATTTTACTTGTATGTATAATGTTCTACACTGCTTTAAGGGAGAAACAATAAAAAGAAAGTTATAAAAAAAAAAAAAAAAAGCAAACTGGGTGTCTGTTGCCTTATCCTTAGTCTAACATGTAGCTTCTACTAAATAAAATGATGTTTTGTGGTTGAACAGTTTTAAAACATGTAATTTTAGCATAAAATGCAACACTTTTTTTCAATTTACTAGAATACTTTATGTTAAAACAACCTAATTAAATTGCTGAATATAATACACAAATTATTTATTTCCTGAATAATTACTATTATGTTCATTTTCATATGATAAAGGTAATCTTTTAGGCTAAACCACTTCAACCTAACTTTGTTTTGTTAGCAATTAATTCATGTACTTCACTATTTTAAAAAGTAGTTGTAACTACTCTATTAAATAAAGTAACCCTTAATAATGTCATACACGTTTAAATGGCCCAAGAAAATTATGTTAGTATGTTACAATTACCCTTACAAATCTAGTTGGACTGACCCCTGGTAATTAAGTAACAGTAATGCAAATACATCATGTTGACCTATTTGACATATTTACATTTTGTTCACTCAACAAAACTGTTGCTAAATTAATAGATTAGATTAAAATCGCTAAATTAAAGCATTTTATTTAGGTGGAAATTATTTCCATAATTTTATTTTGTTCTGGGAACAAGTTATTTTTTTGAGTGCACATCTAAATATTGCATATTTGACAGCGTCTTCATCGAGAGCACAAATATATAATATCAAATTTAAAAAAGAATATGCCCTTTGTTAAAGAGCACAGATGAAGTGCAGTCACACACCTGAATCAGAGACTTGCACACCTGTCACATTGTTCTTTCACGCAATAATGAGCTTCAAATAAAAACCAGACTAAATTAGCCTTCTGTCTGTTCATGGCTGGAAGAGTTTCTCTACCTGGTATCTAATGATGCAGATACTGTAATCTAAGCCTGACTAGATAGTTGGAATATAATATATCTAGTGCCTGGTGGACTGTGAATCAACGCCTCATGGGAATCATGGAGGGCTGTCTCAGCAGCAATGAGCTCAGTTTAGCTCGCGTCTTTTTTAAAGGTCATTAAAAGGACACTATCTCCTGTCGCCTGGAAAGAAGATGAGATTCTTCCTCTTCAAAAAGTTTCTGGGTCTTCAAGGCTATCTCTTATAGGTCTCATTCTCATTTTCTTTCTGGTTACATCATGCATGTAAGTATTGTTTTCATTTACTTAAAAACCAATGATTCTAAAATATGTACTGAAATATACACTCATAGCAGTATTGAGTACAACTTGCCAAAACGAATGCAAAAGCCTTGTAATGAATCTGACTTAAAGTTTTTTTTAGAGAGGCCTTTATTCAAGCTTCTGGCTATGTGCTTGTATTTGTTGCTGTAAATCCAAGGCAAGCTTCCCTGGCCTTCAGATAAAATATATCACTCAAACAGATCTCCAGTACAGGACAAAAGTTTGGACACACCTTCTCATTCAATGCGTTTTCTTTATTTTCATGACTATTTACATTGTAGATTCATCAAAACTATGAATGAACACATATGGAATTATGTACTTAACAAAAAAAGTGTGAAATAACTGAAAACATGTCTTGTATTTTAGATTCCTCAAAGTAACCACCCTTTGCTTACTAGAATATAAGACATGTTTTCAGTTATTTCACACTTTTTTGTTAAGTACATAATTCCACATGTGTTCATTAATAGTTTTGATGAATCTACAATGTAAATAGTCATGAAAATAAAGGAAACGCATTGAATGAGAAGGTGTGTGTCCAAACTTTTGGCCTGTACTGTATACCGACCACAAAGAGGTGCCAAATGACCATCAAGCAACATAAAACTGCAATAAAGATAAATAAGACAACCTCAAAGAGACACAATAAACTACAAAATGCACTAAAAGACACAAAATGATCAGTGAAATGCAAATCCACAGAAAGATATTACGACTAGAAAGAGACATAAAACAACAGCAGACATGAGACAAAACCACCACAAAGTCTATGTGTCTTGCTTGTTGTTGCCCCTTTCAAATATTATCAAGCGATTGATTGAACTTTCATTAGATTTAACTACAAAACATAGTTGGTTGGAATAAAAAATCCTTCAATTTACCTTTAATTTGTCATTTGTATTTTGTGATAATTGACATTTTGATTTCACACTGGATGATATCAGCTCTCCTGGGTGAAACTCCTGTTTGTTTGACACATCCACTATGTGTGGACCAGGCGGCAACCTCCCGGTCTGAGCAGGGAGGCAAACCAGGAAGTGCCTTAAGCTGCATCCTACTGAAAATTCCAGCAGGGGGGGCACTGACGGCGGTTGCAGAAGCATTTGTGTCCATTCATTTCAATACAAAATGAGAAAACTTCTCACCCTCATTTATTACCTAAAGTAAAAAATCTTCTTCAAGACAATTGATGTTAATAGCGTAAATAATGGCCCCATTGAGAAGAAAATAGAAGACAAAGAATAGTTTGACGTGGGGCTAGGCTACCTTTAGAAGAGAAGCACCACTATGCGTATCCATGGCAACGTGTCAATAAAGTTATATGTAACATTACATATAAAAAAAGGACGTTTACCTGTTTGGTCTCATAACTTTGACATTTTCAAACTGTATTTTCACTGAATGACAGTTTATTTGAACGTTTTGTTCATTAAATGTCTTGTTCAGCGTTTGGTTGGACTAACAGACGCTCCAAGGAGTCGCTGCTCAGTTTTCTGAGGTAAGAAAGATACCTTTGTTTTTGTTTTTTGCTAGCCAAAACTAACATTCACAGTGACTACGTCCATTATTGATACAGTCTGGACATCCACAGAACAAGAACAAACCTAATCCATGAAAAAACACATTTCTCTTGTTACTGACGTTTCAGTTTAGTTGCATAGGAATGTCATTATTAGTGGACCAGGCTCCTGTAGGAACCTTTTATATACAACACCCCAACTTTAGGACAGCCAGTGAGTTTGTATGATGGACAGGTATCCAAATGAGCATTATTTTCACTTAATGAAGACCAGGCTGAAGAGAAAAGGTCCTGTAGTACATTTTATGCTACAAGTGGTATATTTTATGTTACTTTTAGAGTTCTGCTTCACTAGAGAAGCCCCAGTCTGGCCTTTTGTTCAGAACAGAACTGTAACAACTGGTTCAAACCAGAATAATGAACTGTAAAGATCTGGGAGTTGTCAGACAGTAGAGGCGTTGGAATTTGAATATAAACAAGTACAGGTTGTATCCTTTAAGGTTAAAAAGTAGACTTGTTCCCGCTGCATATGAGCTGGAACATTCTAATTAAATGATCTTACACATAGCCAGAGAAGCCAGAGAGAGCTGAGGCTCCATTGGACTCAGGACAATCTTTTTTCAGCAGCCTTGAGATTGACAAAGTTCTCCTCCACTGTACCGAGGCAGTGTATTCTGATGTTTGATGATAAACAAAACTAAAAGGAACTTCGACTTGGTGTTTAATCCACTTTTCTCACTCAGAGACGTAGTCAATTTACACTCCAGTCCCAAAACAAACCAGATGTAACAGCTGCAGGATAGACATCAGGCATTAAGTGACATAAGCTACACTGCAAACAAAGAAAAGTTGGGTGAACTCAAAATTTCAAGGCAACAAACTTCGATAAAATTTCAAGTTGAACAATTAAACTAAATATTTTAAGTTTTGTTTTTGAGTTTGCTCAACTCTGAATTCAGATTTTTGTCAACTCAACACGATTGTAACGCCGCTATGAAATGTCTAATGTCTAATGTTGCGACCACAATTTTGAGTTAGCATTGATACGCTAATGGCTACTCTTGTAGCTGTAACAAGCAGCGCCACTAGCATCAGTTAGCCGCTAGCATCAGTTAGCCGCTAGCTTTCGCTAATGACCTAATTTCCCAACAAAGAAATAAGAGTTATCAGAACTATTGTCCCTTGTTGTGAACCCCAACTTAAAGATATAAGTAACAACAACTCACCAACTTGTTTTTGAGCAGACAACTGGCTTCCTTTGTTGTGCTAACTTACATTATTGCCCTAAATGTCAATAATTTATATTTCCAAGTTTTACCAACTTAAATCACTGTTTTAGGCCAAAAAATACAAGTTGGCTTTTTTGAAGTGTACTTTCTTTCCTCTGAAACTGACGATGTAGAAAAGAGGCAACACAAGTAAATCTGACAAGAACATCACTGACTTTGACCTTTAGCTAGCACATCTTCTGTTCACTATCATTGTGTGGCCTTAAGAATGTTTTCTATCTCAAGTTTTTATTGAATTGGACTTAAATTCTTGTAACCCTTTTTATCTGACTTGTAGTTTTCCTAAAACTGTGTTTTGTTCTGCGTACCCAGAAACTTTCTCTGCAGGAGTTCACATTCACCTTTCACACCTTCTCCTCCACACAAGAGAGCCACAATATATATAATAATAACTTATTTCTTATTTCTGACCGAATTTTCCTCATAACAGAAGTTTTAATTCGTGTTTCTCCATGTTCACTCTGCTTGATCTGCTTGATTTCTATCCTACAAGTAGCGCTCACACCAAACCACAGTCGTAACAATGATTACATAATTAAAGAAGCATGTTTCTGAGTCCAATCTGCATTCAAGATGTGAGTCCTTGTGGTCTGCAGCAGGGAGCAAAGTTGAGTGATCGGGAGAAATTCAAATTGAAACGTCAGCCAGCATGACAGCAAGTGTTGTCATGACAATCTTCAATCAGCTTGAGTGGATGAAAACACGCTGAGAAAGTGTCAGTGTGGGATACAACCACGAAATTAAAGAAAATCAAGAAATACATTTAATTTTTAACTAACCAGAGAAGTGCTCCTCATTTTATAATGACAATGAATCAGTGATGAGTCCTTCATCTGTCCCCAATTAAGATAATAAAAAGGAAAAAGAAAGATTAAAGAGTCCTCGGTATAGCAGAGAAAGCAGAAAGGTCAAGGTTAATATTTGATACTGGAGAGTTTCTTTATAGTAGCAGCGAGTTAAGATACATACCACTACTATATACACCTACTGGAGTTAACGCTGAAGGCTGGAAGGATTTACTGCAGATGTGGCTCAAGGTTGAAAACAATACCTCACACAAAAATCATTCAGAAAGTATTCAGACCCCCAATCCACTTTATTTAAATAGCGTGTTTACAGCAAACACAAGGTTTTACAAAGTGCTGCAGAAAAAGATAAACACAATAAATAGATAACACAATAAAAAAGATAAGTAGACAATAAAACGATAAAATAAAATAGGATAAAATACAAAATAGAACAAAATAAAATAAATAAAATGCACTGCCTGCACAAAATAAAATATGCATATACACATAAAATAATAAAATCATAAAAATATATATAATAACAACCATTACATCCATTTTTATCATACTTACATATAATTATTCCAGAAGTCTGTCTCCCTGGTTACTGTTGCATGGCCAGGCAAGCTTTCTCACCCTGCACAGACGTTTTCAGAAATATCAGCGAGCCATATTTCACAGGCAATAATAGTTTCTTTACACATTATGTCATATGTCAGAACCCTGGAGACGGCAACTGGAGGCAGCGTGTGAGGCAACAATTGCCAACACTACAAATACCTGAGAGTGCAGCTCTCCATTCCATAAAAAAGGTTAAAAATAGTTGTACAGAAACACAAGAAAAAATCTCACAGAGAAATGGTGGCAGGGCATCAAAAACCTCCGAAGAGTCAAATGATGCAACTGATTTCTCAGCCAGGACCCAAACAGTCCTCCAGACCTCTGGGAGTCCATCTATGACGATACCTGCAGGTTCATCCAACTGTTATGTATGACAGTTATGACTTGCAGTCTCTTTCCTCTATTCCCAGTTTGTGCATTATATGGATTTATCACTTCCTGCAATCCATTTCACTGTCATAGTAGTCATGTGATTCCAAACAAGTTTTAACAAATTTCTGTAATATTTATTCAGAAAAAATACACTGTAAAAAATGTTTGTTTAAATTACAGTAAAAAACTGTCAAATTGCATCAGAAATAGGTCGTAAAATTAAACATTGTACATCACCGTAGTAGATACTTTTAATTACTGTAAATCAAAGAATAGTAAAAAACTTTAAATTCTACCGCCATAAACTGTAGAAAACACACAGTTTTGCTGTAAAAATATAAAATTTTCATGTAAAGTTAATGGAGAAATACCATGATGACACAATTATCCTAAAAGTAATGGGATTATTCAGTATAAATTACAGTTTTTGCTGATATTTACATTTACATACGCTCACTGTATTTTTTACGGTGATGTTCTGGCGACCACAGCTGCCGTATTTTACCGTAAATTAAACAGATTTTTTTTTTTTACAGTGTAGAGAGAAATAGACAAAAGGGACATCTACATTTACAAAACAAACTGTTGGGAGACTACTGGGAATAAAGAGGACTTCAGAATCACAGGAAAAGGCCGCTGGTCCCAATGCAAGAAACCTCTGTTGTTACCTTTGCACAAACTTTTGAATTTTCCTTGCAAATCCAGGGAAACATAACCATCTAAACAGCAGCTTTAAACCAAACCCTGGAAGATTATTGGCTTCCTGTGCCTAGTTACTAATGTACAACCCTGGTTATAAAATATCTGGGAAGATAAAATTCAGAATGTGGGACGAATTCACAAAAGGATTGCGAGACTTTTGTGGCCGCCAAATGTGCAAATTCTCAAATCACCGCGAGGACTAAATCATAAATCACACCTCTAACTGTGCTCCGGTTCTATTTGCACATATTTAAATGAAGTAATATGCATACATTTGGTGCAAAATCGGCTCCTTTCTATGCAAATGTACCTCATAGCAAAAAAAAAGTCCAATTCACAAACACCAGGTCTGAAATGATCAATGGAGACTTGCTGCTGTGCTGAAACACACACTGAGTCCCTCTTATCTCTGAAGACACACTTATTTTTGCAGGTAAATGAGCTGAGTCTCATCAATAAAAAAACAAAAAAAACAGCACAAGCCCAACCCAATTAGCATCACAATGGGAGTTATTCAGGGATTCATCCCTCACAACCCATAATTTAACCTCTACAGTGCGTTTATGCTCTGCCACTTGGGTAATTGCAATCATGAGTAAAAAGGAGGCAGATTGGGTTAAAAACTTCAAACTGGGCGTATTTACACTGGATATAATCAGCATCCGCAACCCATTCTGAATTCGCCCCTTCAGTGTTTATATAGCTAAAAAAATACAGATTTTGCTGTTTCAGCATTATATTGTCTTTG
The DNA here is from genome assembly GCF_030273125.1 of Centropristis striata. Taxonomy (NCBI): domain Eukaryota; kingdom Metazoa; phylum Chordata; class Actinopteri; order Perciformes; family Serranidae; genus Centropristis; species Centropristis striata. The sequence goes on along the minus strand of NC_081517.1, from coordinate 923,458 downwards.
TACTGTTTTCAATTGAATGTAAGGCACAAATGATTTGCAGATGACAGCATTTTGTTTTCATTAGGTTTTTCACAGTGTCCCTTTATTGTAATTGGGGTTATAGGAGAGTGGACAGGTTGGTCAGTTGTAAATATTTTTTGTAATGAAAATGTAGAACCTTTGCTAAAGGGGGAGACTGTTCATATTTTTAAGAGCAAACTTTTTAATTTGGCTTTTATTTTTTAAAATACAACATTTTCTCTTTTATTTATTTATTTGCTATTATTTATCAGGCTGTTTTTATATATATTTTATCATGTTTTACTTTCGAATTATGTATTATTATTATTTTGATCTTTTATATCTAGCTTTTTTTACTTTTGATTGTTATTAATATTTATATGATTTACTTAATTTTATCTTACCTTACTTTATTTTTTATTTATTTTACCTAAGGGTGTGCCGAAGGGTGTTTGCTTCTTCTTCTTCTTCTGCTGCTTCTTCTTCTTGTTCTTCTTCTTCTTATTATTATTATTTATCCCCCCTTTTTTTTATGTGAAGCACTTTGTGTTACATTTCTTTTGTATGAAAAGTGCTCTACAAACAAAGTCTGATTAATTGATTGATTGAAAATTAGGAAACAAATATTTTTGCCTCATTTTAAGGGACGACATTCAGAAATGTAGAAGAAACATTGTACAAAGAACTGACTGAGATCTACTGGCACACAATAAGAACATTTAACTAACTCTAATAACTGACACTAATCAGTACATTTTCAACAATTTTCCTTTTGGGTCTTTGTTCGGGTAAAAGGAATAAATTGCTTCCTGCTTGCAGCAAGGCTTCCTATAATGTGCCTAAATGTGGACCGATGACTGACACTTCACACAGCGCCGCAGCACTCAGTGGCGAGGAACATATCAATTTAGCTATTTTTTTCCACACTGTGTGTTAAAAGGTCCTATAGCAGCCCTGCCCATTGATTGGCTGCCAACCCACTGTGCACGTCTGTACCACAGAGAGAAAGGAAAATAACCATAATCAGACATACAAAAGCACTCATACAAAGGACACAGGCAGAGGAAACTAAATAACTTGCATCCGTAGACCTCGTTTACAAAAAGCAAATCAAAATTATTATCTTTTATCTGTACTAACTTGGTGGATTGAATAACTACAACTTTCAAATGAATCAGTGCGATCCCGCAATGAATATCAAAAAGCACACTTTAAAAATCTGCAACTGTGGACGATGTAATGACATAGGCTACACTAAACTTAATTGTGATGAGGAAGATCTAGATTCTATACTGCATGAAATATCATATCAAATGATTAGGGGCATTACGCTAAGCCAGCTATTCTCAACCTTGGGGTCGGGACCCCAGGTGGGGTCGCGAGATGATTTCTGGGGGTCACCAAATGATTTTGGAAGTCAGCTCTGTCTCCACTGTGTTAAAGTGTTCATGTGTTAATGTGTTTTAGTCTTTTTGGTAATTTTGTGTCTTTTTTTTTTATCATTTTGTAGTCAATTTGTGTCTTTTTTTGTTATTTTGTGTCTTTTTTTAGTCATTTTGTGTCTTTTTTGGTAATTTTGTGTCTTTTTTTTAATCATTTTGTGGTCAATTTGTGCCTTTTTGGCCATTTTGTGTCTTTTTTTAGTCATTTTGTGTCTTTTTTGGTAATTTTGTGTCTTTTTTTGGTCATTCTATGTCTTTTTTAAATCCTTTTGTGGTCAATTTGTACCTTTTTTGGTCATTTTTTGTTAATTTTGTGTCTTTTTTTGGTCATTTGTGTCTTTTATTGCTCATTTTGTGTCTTTTTTGGTCAATTTGTGTCTTTTTTTGGTCATTTTGTGTCTTTTGGGTGATCTGAACTGTGCGTGTGAGGTTGTGTTCAGTGAGCGGGGGTCGCGGACAACATGCATGTTAAATTGGGGGTCGCGACTCAAAAAGGTTGAGAACTACTGCGCTAAGCAACATGAATGTCATCCCTGAATTACACAGTAACTAGTGCAGTGCCTGCAGGAAGTATGTATTCGCATTGTGGTTCGAACAAATCCAGGCAGCGATATCGTTGCTAACGCCTCTTGCTAGTGTAACCTTAAATAATATAGAAACGCTAGCTTTCCGTCTGTATTATGCTTAGCTGTCAGTTAATAAAGTTTTGTTTTTACTGTTTTCAATGGATCAAACTGATGCAGAAGAAAAGGCTTAAATCTCTTAGCTTAGCATGCTAATCGTGAGATAGCACTTTATGCAGTATGCTGCACTAAAAGTACATTAACATGAACCCAATTAGCTGATTTACTATATTGCATGTAAGTATCTCGTATCAAATGATTTTGGGCATTACGCTAAGCAACATGAATGTGTGAATTACATAGTAATGCACCATAAGTGAATAAAGCTAAATCTCCACTAAGCATGCTAATCGCGCTGCAACAACGTCTGCAACTCCATAAAACAATTACTTTTCATCAGGTACCACACCATCCAGCACATACACATTGAACATTGATATTCTCTGGAAACTATTAGAATATTATTGTTAAATGGAACCTTGTAGCCACTTTAAAACTCCTAAAGATAGGTAGGCTAAATAGACTTCAGATGAGATGAGTCAGGGTGGAAATCCAGAGTGAATTACTGTGTTACTGACCAGGTGTAGGCCTATCACACAAAGGGGCGGAGCTCCCCTAAAAGGGGCGGAGCTCCCCTAAAAGCCGTCCAATCAGAAACAGTGCAATGCTGCAACACGTCCTACGTTAATAATGATATTTTGAAAAATGAATTTAAAAATCTTCAAAAAACTGAGATACGAGATATCCGGCAACTTACATAAATTCTATTGGTGTATGGAGACCTATCCTGGAGCACTTGAAACTATAGTTAACCACCCTCAAGTGTTTGACATTTTGACTTTTGACATTATATTGTGCCTCTTTGTTTGTAATTTGTTTTGGTATGTTATGGTATTTGTCAAGTTTTTTTTTGTTTTTTTTTTGTCTCATTTATTTATTCACCTATATTTCTATTTTATTTATTATTATTATTATTATCGTGTGTTCTTGAAATGTACCTATTGTGACATTTGATACACTTAAGTGGACATTCGACTCTGACATTATATTGTGTATACTTTGTTTTTGATATGTCATAGTTTGTGTCTAATTTTTATTTATTTGCCTTTTATTATTATCTTTATTATTTGTGTATGTATGTTATTTGTCACTCTGAAAATTGACAATAAAAATATTTTGAAAAAAAAAAAAAAATCTTCAAAATCGAGGATGCACACCTTCGTGCCATGAGCAGGCCACATACAAAATCTAAGGTCAGTCTGACGGTCAGCGAGACACACACACACACACACACACACACACACACAGACGCTTCTTGCTTGTATAGATAGATGTGTGGCAGAGCTCAGTGCCTTGGTAGCTGTCACTCCATTTCCATCCATTATCCACAGGGGACGCTGACAGAGCGAGAAAGGCTGTGGAGCTGAAAAAAGATGGCTTTGTTATACTTCTGAGAAACGCGAGAGGTAAAAACACGCCAATAAAGCCGTTACCACAGAGACCAGGCATGGGAAGACATCCAGTCAGGGAATCAGACAAAGTGTTCAAGAAAAGGACATGTGAGCCTAGACCCTTATTACCTATGATGTTTGATCAGAGCAGAGTGAATTGATGACATTAATCTTGAAACTGTTGTAACTGGGATCTTCCCTGTTAAAGATGTAGAACACATACAACTTAACATTTGAATTACATAAACTGGGTCTCAGTGTAAAGCTGAGACTCTGGTGGATTCAATGAGTCCAGTTCTCTTCATGTGGGATGATGTTTTTATTTTTTATTTTATTTTTTTTCTTCTTTTTTTGCTGGGACAGTTAGATTGTATAAAAGATATGTTGATTGTAATTCAATGATTGTAAATATTGCTTTCTTTTATTTTTATTAGTTTTTCTTTTCTTTTAAATATAATAATTTATTGTAAATATTGCTTTCCTTATCTTGTTATCTTTTTTCTGATGCTTGCTTTGGCAATATATACATTGTTACGTCATGCCAATAAAGCCAATTGAATTGAATTGAAAATGATGTCAGTCATCAGTAGGAGCCAGTTCACTGCAGTGAGGGCATTTCTTAAATCTCAACCTACTTAATATATAAAATGAGCTGCTGTGACCTCTATGATAATCACATCCTCATGAAACTTCACAGCCATAAACTAGAGACCTGGAGCATTCAGAGGATGTGCAGCTTTCCAGCTTTATTTTGACAGTAAGAGAGTTTTTCCAGCAGTTTGAAGAACAGAAGTGCTCATCAGCCAATCACTGAAAACACAGAAATCTCCAAAATGACCAAAGTTTTTGAACCAAAATAAAAAAAATCACCTCATGTATTCTTCTATGTTGTCTTGATATATTAATGCAATACTCAAGAGGTTTTTATTTGTTTTGTTTTTACCAGTTTTGTCCATTCTCTATATGAATAAAATGGAATAATTCACCACCAAATGTGTGTAACAGATGGTATCAACCCAAAAATTGCTGCAACAATTTATGCGACATAGATGAACATGGAAATGGATTTAAAATGGACACATATTAATGCAATGAATTCTTATGCACCTAAATGGTTTAAATAATTAAATAATTAATTAAGTTATGTTTATTAGATATTTTTTTACCAGAACTTGACACACAGTGCTGATCTGTGTCTCAAATTAATCTAATTCAGGTTCACAGCTTTCAGATGATGTAAAATTCTTCTATGTGGCATTTATTGTTGACCTGCTATCCCCCCCTAAACAACCCCGGTTCTCAATAAAAAGGACTTGAGTGGTGAGAGGTGAAGGCTGAGTCCTTGCAACGCAGGCGGCCCGATCCTTGAGCATGATTTGGACAAAATAACAGACGATCCTGCACAACTTCTCCTTGAGCACAACAACAAACAGACCAAGATTAGGGAAAATGTAAAAAAATGTTTTATTTCTAAATTTCTTTCTGTAATGTTTTCAGACATTTCTAATAACAATTTGAGCCAGTAAGTGGCAAAAACAATTTTTTTAGTCTGCAATTGCCTGGAATAATAACATGACACAGCCTTTTTGTTGCTGCAATCTTAATGGACTGGATTTTAAAAGGAATGGTGCCCACTTGTCACTTAGACAAAAAGAAAAAACCAACATGATCTCACAGGAATCCGTGAAATAGCCCCAGATTTCGCTTAACTCAAAATCTCCGTGGGTATTCCAACATACAAAGTGATTATGTACATTCACTGAGTGAATATTTAGAAAATAAAACATATATTTCTCACTAGAAATGTGATCAAAATCCATTTTTATGCAGAAACTAAGTCAAAATATTGATTTTTTCACTAAAAATGAGAGAACTGTCCGCCATGTTTTTTGTTCTGACTGCCGGGACCTTGAAAGTCACGTGACTTGGAACAAACCAATAGGAACAAATATCCATGGAATAGCCACGGGATATGACTGGCATTAACTTGCATTGTAGCCAAATCCGTGTCAGTTTCACGGAAATTTGAGTGATTCCGTGGCTATTCCACGGATTTTGAGTTAAGCGAATCCGTGGAATAGCCACGGATTCCTGTGAGACCAGGTTCGAAAAACTATAGGTGTGTTGTTGTTTTTTAATTCAACGTTATGATTAATGTGACAGGTAAGAATGATTTTATGAAAGTTACGGACATGACTGGCTGAACACTTTCTGTTCTGTAGAGATAACAGAAAAAAAGTTGGCAACCTTGAAAACATACAAAGCGTTACAATACAAAGAGTCTGAGTTGTGACAAAAGATTCACATATCATAAATGTCAAGCTGAAGCCAGATAACTTTGTTTCACCAACGTCTCAAAGGATTCAGCCCACGACAGCAGCAGCGACGAACGAAGCGAGAGAAATCAGTCTGTTGGTTCAGTCTCTGCTCTGTGTCCAGCAGCAGCAGCAGCCAGATGTTTCCAACCAGAAATAGCTCTGATTAATGTACTGTACACTACCTGCTCAGTTAGTGACTGGCTCGATTATTAATGGTTGAATTAAGGGGACATTATACGTCCACTGATGCTTATATTTTAATAATAATAATAATTCATTTTATTTAATAGGGCACCTTTCAAGGCACTCAAGGTCGCCTTACAACATGGAAAAAACAAAAAACAAGCAGAACATCGTACATATCATACAATCTAAACAAATCAGAATATTTACAAATACATTACAAACAAATCAGAATATTTACTAATACATTACAACAAATCAGAATATTTACAAATACATTACAACAAATCAGAATATTTACAAATACATTACAAATTATTATTATTATTATTATTATTATTATATTATTATTATTATAATGTCCTTCAAAAGCATATCAAATGTTATAAAACACAGTATTAATATAATACCAATCTTTTTTATAGAGTGCTTTTCATGAACCACTTTGTAAAGTGCATGACAAAGCAGCAAAATAAAAAGATGAGACATAAAATCATCAGGTTTTAAAGGAGAGTTAGTTTTCAGCCTCTGTTTCAGCCTTTTGTTCCCATTCATTCTGTTCTTGCCCCCCATATGAATAAATTACTTAATTATATTGTTATAGTCCTGTTTTTACCTCTCTGATTAAATCTAGACATGCATTTATTCTCCAGCAGCACCCTGAGTGACTGCATCTGTGAAAATCATGGACATATTTGTGTTAGATATCTGCATAACGTACTGAAATGTGTGAAAATAAAAGTGACAGATGCCGAATTAACAGATTGGGAATTAGTCGGCTGGAAATGAATGTGGAAACAAGGCTTATTTATGCTATATAAAGGCATATAAATGTTCTGCTGAGTATTAAAATGTACTCCCAAATAATATATTATTTTGTTTAAATGTCGATATCTGGATATGGCAATGTTGTAGTTGTTTTGTGATCATGGAAAAAGATAATTTAATGAAAGAACTAAATAGTTAAGTCATCTAAAGCGAGAAATCTTAATGTGTGAGAGTGACTCTGTGTATTTTTTGCTTTTCTCAACAACCAGTCATCCGATCTACTTGGCACTTGGCAGCTGTACTGCTGGGCACCCAAGGGAGTGTTGTGTTGAATGTGATGCAATTCTGCCAGACGGAAGCATTAAAAGGGTTTTAACTTTTAGTCCTATCCTTCTTCTTGTAATCCTCATCATTGATTTTTTTGACATTTTGAACTGTGTCCAAATCAATGTTTTTGCTACTCAATCTTCACCATATTTGGTCCAGAACATCTCTGGACCGAGCCAAAAATTTTACTTTTTCAGATTTTTTTAATGTTCCGTACAGTTTGCTGAAATCATAGACCGTGATGTCATCCATTGGTTTGTGGCCCGTTTGAGGCATCAAGTTCAATGTTACACTCGTCGCCATCTTGTTTCCAAAAACTGGGAGCAAACCATATTTGGACTGTGGAGGAGCGAGAAGGATCTGACGATCATGTTAGCATTAACTGGAGCACTTTAACTGGGATGTTCATTTTGGCTAGTAAAAAACAAAAACAAAATGTACGTTACTTATCTAAGAAAAATCAACAGTGACTCCTTGGAGTGTCTGTTAGTCCAACCAACCGCTAGGTGAGGTTACCGCTAGGTGAGGTTACCGCTAGGTGAGGTTACCTCTAGGTGAGGTTACCGCTAGGTGAGGTTACCTCTAGGTGAGGTTACCTCTAGGTGAGGTTACCGCTAGGTGAGGTTACCACTAGGTGAGGTTACCTCTAGGTGAGGTTACCTCTAGGTGAGGTTACCGCTAGGTGAGGTTACCGCTAGGTGAGGTTACCACTAGGTGAGGTTATCCCTAGGTGAGGTTACCGCTAGGTGAGGTTACCGCTAGGTGAGGTTACCTCTAGGTGAGGTTACCGCTAGGTGAGGTTACCGCTAGGTGAGGTTACCACTAGGTGAGGTTACCTCTAGGTGAGGTTACCGCTAGGTGAGGTTACCGCTAGGTGAGGTTACCTCTAGGTGAGGTTACCGCTAGGTGAGGTTACCGCTACTGAACAAGACATTTTTACTGAACAAAACGTTCAAATAAACTGTCATTAAGTGAAAATACAGTGAAAGAGTCAAAGTTATGAGACCAAACCGGACGGAAACACGGACAACAACAAACAAGTTCACAGCTGGATACCAGACATCCAATCCAATCCACTTTATTTATATAGCACAATTTTATCAAACACAAGGTTTCCAAAGTGCTGCACAAACAATAAATACATAACACAACACAAAGAGATGTAGTAAACAATAGAACAGTAAGATGCAATAAGATAAAATAAATTAAAAATGGGATAAAAATAAATAAAATAAAATGTAAAATGTACTGCCCGCACAAAATAAAATATGCATGAATACAATAAAAACAAAAAATTGACATAATGAATATATTAATCTTTATTATGTCTATGCTGGATACAAATTGCTTTTCATCTCTCCTGATGACAGCTCGCCTTGTTAGTGATCTGTCAAACAAAGGTAGCCCCGCCCCAAATCTGTTTGTATTGGAATTAATTGACCCAAATGCTTCTGCAGCTGCCGTCAGCGCCCCCTGCTGGAATTTTCGGTAGAATGCAGCTTAACCCTTTGATGCACAACATGGGTCTAAAGTGACCTGACAGAGTTTTATCTTCTATATCTTTACAATAAACTATTTTCATCATTCAGTATTCCAGGTTTTCCTCAATTAGTTTGTTTTCGATCATCATACATCCTAATTTTTATGTTTTCTTTTATGAATTTTTAAATAAAATCCCTTTTTGTCTCACTACCCTTCTAATGAACAACATGGGTCAAAAGTGACCCATATCCATTTTATAGCTAAGTAGCTTGCTAAGCTAACAACTAAGCTAACTTCTTGGCTTAGTAGTTAGCTAAGAAGCTTGTTAAGCTAACTACTAAGCTAACTACTTGGCTAAGTAGTTAGCTTGGCAAGCTACTTAGCCAAGTAATTAGCTATATAATAATACAAAAACTTAGTTTCTTCTTAAAGTATGAGAAGCAACATGGAAATAATGATCTGTTGTTATGAAAAACAAGATATTTAAAGAATACTTGGAATATTCAATCATGAAATAAGTTGATATCAAAAGGTAGAGCACAGAAACACACAGCAAGCATTAAATAACATGGGGAATGAATGCTGGTCATTTTTGACCCATGTTGTGCATCAAAGGGTTACGTCACTTCCTGGTTGCCTCCCTGCTCAGACCTGGAGGAAATGCTGTGGGCAGGGCTATTATAAAAAATGTCATGTCTCCTGAAAACTTTGTGCTATTACAACAATTACAATTTTGTAAAACTTGTACATAATAGTGTCTGAGGGGCCGTGACAAATTAGGTGTCATTTGGCCATCTGTTGAACGAGCAACCAAACGCTTTATCCCTGTCCCTTTGTGCCTTGTTCTTCTGTAAATTGTAAATGGTAATTGGATTTCACTTGTATAGCAATTTTCTATTCTTACTGACCACTCAAAGCGATTTATCACTACAGACAGCTCATTCATCCATTCACACACATATTCATACACAGGTGGCCGAGGCTGGCCTGCATGGTGCCACCTGCCACCAGGATTCACTCACACACTGATGAACAGCATCAGGACCAATCTGGGTCCAGTGTCTCACATAAGGATGCTTGGTCATGTGACCAGAGACCCAACCTCCCACTGATCAGGGAGCAACGACTCCACCATCATCTTTTACCATCTGAGCCTCAGTTACTGATTTCCTTTTTCTCATTGCTGATCCTGCTCCAGTATCAGCCACAACTGGGCCACATGGACCATAAGGTCATAGCCCCATATATTTAGGCTGAATATCAATATACGATATACACTACCGGTCAAAAGTTTTAGAACAGCCCAATTTTTCCAGTTTTTTATTGAAATTCAAGCAGTTCAAGTCAAATGAACAGCTTGAAAGGGTCCAAAGATAAGTGGTGAACTGCCAGAGGTAAATAAAAAAAGGTAAGCTGAACCAAAACTGAAAAATAATGTACATTTCAGAATTATACAAGTAGGCCTTTTTCAGGGAACAAGAAATGGGTTAACAACTTAACTCTATGGAGTCTTGGGCTATTTTGTCCATTTTTGAATTCTTTTCATGTCTTTGTAAGTCATTTTGTGTCTTTTTTTGGTCATTTTGTGTCTTTTTTTTGTCATTTTGTGTCTTTTTTTGGTCATTTTGTGTCTTTTTTTAGTCCTTTAGTCCAACATAAAATGTGATTTTGAATCTTTTTTTTACTTTCAAAACACTATCATGCTCAATAAAGAATTTTAAATGTTGCAAATGTGCATTAATTTCAGAGTACACTGAGACATTAAACTGCATCATTTTCAATTAAATTCTGGAAAAGTTGGTGTGTTCTAAAACTTTTGACCAGTAGTGTATATCCTGATATTTTCATTGCAAAGTCAAAGCCAAATATGACATGTCACAAGTAGTTTTATTGAAACCGTTTATTTAAGTGAACATAAATACTGTTTAACAACAGGAGAACCTTTTAAAAAAAATGAAAGCTCCATAAAGTGCACATTTAAATAAAAAAATATCTTAAATAAAAAAAGCCTATCAAATAAAATAGGCCAATCTTTTTCTGAAATAAATATATTTATATGAGAAAAGAATGACGAACAATACAAAATAACTAAATATAACAAACCCTAGTAAGAGCGAGATTGAAAAATAAAGAAAGATTTTTTTTAACTATATCTATATGGTCTAATTCCATATCACATTTAAAAATATATCGATATATTTTTTTATATCGATATATCGCCCAGCCCTAGCCACAACCACAAAATATTTCATGAAAGCAAACACAAGGTTTCCAAAGAGCTGCACAACAATAAATAACAATAACATAATACAAAGAGATGAAGTAAACAATAGAACAGTAAAATACATTAAGATAAAATAAATTAAAATAGAATAAAATAAAATAAAATAAAATAAAATAAAATAAAATAAAATAAAATAAAATAAAATGTACTGCCCGCACAAAATAAAATATGCATGTATACAAAGAGAAAAGAAAAAAAAAAAAAATTTCCTGCTTTCTTTTAACTGGTTGAAGCACTTCTCACAGGCAGGAAATCTAATATTGGGTTCTGGTCTGTAAGTCTCTTTTTGGGGACAGGCGTTAAGAATAACTATACAGGAAAAGCCAATCTCTGCATGGTTTGCTTATGTAGGTCATATAGAGGTATCAATATGAAATTGAAAGTGTTTCATAATCAGCTAAAAACTCTGTGAAGTATGTATAATAAACTTTCTGAGAATGTAAAATGATTCCTGAGTAGTAATGTCACTAATGAAAAGATTCTCATCACTCTCGGCTTTATTGCCTTTCTGATCGCTGCTGTTACAGCCTCTTTTATTCTCATAATGATAGAAAGATCAGGAGGAGCACACAAGGCAGCAGGAGATCCCTCAGATACCGACAGAGCCAGGGCTTTATTATATTTATGTTTAGTTTCATATCAAAGACACAGAATAACACTGTTTCCTCTAAATCAGTAGTTCTCAACCTTTTTGAGTCGCGACCCCAAATCGAACATGCATGTTGTCCGCGACCCCCGCTCACTGAACACAATCTCACACGTACAGTTCAGATCATACAAAAAAGAAACAAAATGACCAAAAAAGACAGAAAATGACCAAAAAAGACAGAAAATGACCAAAAAAAGACAAAAAAAGACACAAAAAGAAACAAAATGACCAAAAAGACACAAAATGACTAAAAAAAGACACAAAAGGACTAAAAAAAGACACAAAATGACTAAAAAAGGAAACAAAATGACTAAAAAAGGAAACAAAATGACCAAAAAAGACACAAATGACCAAAAAAAGACACAAAAAATGACCAAAAAAGACACAAAAAGAAACAAAATTACCAAAAAGACACAAAATGACTAAAAAAAGACACAAAAGGACTAAAAAAAGACACAAAATGACTAAAAAAGGAAACAAATTGACCAAAAAAGACAAATTGACCACAAAATGACCAAAAAAAGACACAAAATAACCAAAAAAGACACAAAATGACTAAAAAAACCCCACAAAATGACCAAAAAAAGACATTAAGTGACCAAAAAGACTAAAACACATGAACACATGAACACTTTAACACAGTGGAGACAGAGCTGACTTCCAAAATGATTTGGCGACCCCCAGAAATCATCTCGCGACCCCAATTGGGGTCCCGACCCCAAGGTTGAGAACAGCTGCTCTAAATGATCATCTCAAAATAACCTTATAACACAGTTATTTCTTACAACAACCTTCATTTCCTTTTCTGTCAGAGCTTATTGAAATGTTGGATGGCAGTAATCACTTGAAGCCCTTGTTACTAACACAGTGTGAGTGTATAATCCAGACTTGGACTTCAATAGGGGACAATAAAACACTCAGTACTGGGAGAGAAAAAGAGTTTTTCTCCCTCAGTAGTCATGAGAGTAATAGAGGTCAGAACTCCACACATCACAGCGTTCATGTCAGTCACCCTCCATTTAATAAACCGCCTCCTGAAGGCAGAACAGACCCGACAGCACGAGTCCATCACATGACCTGCATGTCCTCCTAGTGAAGGTAAACCCACGCAGCCTTTTCTGACACTTCAGCCACTGGTGTCCATCAGCTAGCTGAGCCTCATCATCTCAAAGCAAATAGAAACTCTTTCCACAAGCAACATAGAGTCATCACAGCTGCAGAGAAAAATGATTAGACCACCCTTGTTTTCTTCATTTCTTGTTCATTTTAATGCCTGGTACAACTAAAGGTAGATTTGTTTGGACAAATATAATGATAACAACAAAAATAGCTGATGATAATTTAATTTCAGAGCTGATATCTAGACATTTTCCACGGTTTTCTTGATAAAAAACAAAATCATTATCAAGAAAACCATGGGAAATGGCTAGATACCAGCTCTTAAATTAAATTATTATGAGCTATTTACTTGATTTTAATTCTATGAGTTGTACCAGAAAGACACAAGAAAGAAAACAAGTATAATAGTAATAATTCTTTCCATGATCTCAATGTTTCTTGAACTGCTAAAACCCGTTCTCATGCCTACACATGGTAAATGCTGTGAATTCATAAAAAAAAGACTAGGTTATATTTAGGCAACAAAACTACTTGGTTATGGTTAGGAAAAAGAAAAACTCATCAGTCTCATACAGACTCTAAAGGCTGTGGAAAACTTTTAACATCAACCTATCTGTGGTTTACAGACTATACAATGCCAACATTTTTTTCTGAAGCCTGGCTGAGAGAGCAGCCTTTAATACTGGTGCAAGAAAAGGGGGCAACTACTGTATGTTGACATCAGATTAAACTCAGCCATGCTCCTGTAAAATATATTCACATTTCTAGTTGACGGCTTTTCCCAAACGGCCTGCAGCAGCATCACATTTCAGAGTGAGTCCTGGAGCCATGACAAGCCTTCAGAAGACACATTAGATGAATCCTGACAACTCAACATGATGGGATACAAAACCATGTGATAAAACTAATTAAAAGCAAATACAAGTGATGAGTGCAATGGATCGCACACAAACTGTCTGCTTATAGCAGCATGGCAGCTTTTAACTTCCATTAGATTCTAGAGAAAGGTCTCAGTGACAGCATGAGCTGCAGCTGAACATTCAATGACTGTCACACTGCGCCCTCTGCTGGTCATCTGCTGCTAATGCACCTTAACAATAATGTGAATTATTGGTGGATAGTTATTGTGTTTTCCCTGATCGATCTATCTATCTATCTATCTATCTATCTATCTATCTATCTATCTATCTATCTATCTATCTATCTATCTATCTATCTATCTATCTATCTATCTATCTATCTATCTATCCATCCATCCATCCATCCATCCATCCATCCATCCATCCATCCATCCATCCATCTATCTATTTATTATCTATCTATCTATCTATCTATCTATCTATCTATCTATCTATCTATCTATCTATCTATCTATCTATCTATCTATCTATCTATCTATCTATCTATCTATCTATCCATCCATCCATCCATCCATCCATCCATCCATCTATCTATTATCTATCTATCTATCTATCTATTTATTATCTATCTATCTATCTATCTATCTATCTATCTATCTATCTATCTATCTATCTATCTATCTATCTATCTATCTATCTATCTATCCATCCATCCATCCATCCATCTATCTATCTATCTATCTATCTATTTATTATCTATCTATCTATCTATCTATCTATCTATCTATCTATCTATCTATCTATCTATTTATCTATCTATCTATCTATCTATCTATCTATCTATCTATCTATCTATCTATCTATCTATCTATCTATCTATCTATCTATCTATCTATTTATTATCTATCTATCTATCTATCTATCTATCTATCTATCTATCTATCTATCTATCTATCTATAGCACAAACTGCAGTATTAACAAACAAGAACAACATAAAACTTTTTCTTTTACTAGTTGTGTTGGAACTGTTAATGTTACAAGACACGACAGGAACAAATAAACCGGATGTATTTCAACAGATATATGTGATAAATGTCATGTGAGTCACACCTGATGCCTGCACCTTTTCTCGCTCCACCTTCTTTCCGACAGATTATTACAGCAACATTTATTTGGTTGACTTTCTCAGTTGCTGTCAAACATCAGAGGAAGAAGCAGACTCTCACACGACTTCCTGATCACGTTATCAAGGTAAGAATCGTTACACGTTTCCTCAGAATGATGCCAAGGCTCAGAGTAAGAACAAATACTACACGCCAGGAATTTTTTTTGAATGTCTGATTGTGTTGACTTTTGTGATTCCTAACTTCAAAATCAAAGAGCAGCAACTCAAAATCATTTTTAAAAGAAATAAGCAGAGTTGGAAGTGTTGCTGAGGCTTTAAACAGCTTTTAAACAGCTTCATTCTGAGTCAGTCTGTTCTTTTGATATACAAACAAACAAGAATAGTGAAGGCAAGAACAACATTTCTAACACTAAAAGTAAGTAACGAATTCACTTCCCCACAAAAAACAAACTCTGTATCTTCAACTCCAATGTGAAAGCAGTATTATTTTATGGATCAGAAACATTGACAAGCACTAAAGCAGCAAGCATTCAACTACAAACCTTTCTAAACAGATTATTACCAAACATCCTGGGAATCTACCGGCCAAAACAACATCAAATGAAGAGATCTGGCAAATTATTACACAGGAACAAATTGAAACAAATCAGATGCAGAGAAAGTCAGAAGACAAAGTCTGTTATGGAAGTCATTCTGAACATCAGATCATCGAAGTCAAAAAGAGCCATTCATGTTGAATGCAATCTAGATATGATAATAGCATGCACTGTAAAAAATGTCTGTAGATTTTACGGTGAAAAACTGCTAAACCATGACAGTAAAAGACCGTAAACTGATAAATGAGTTAATTCAGTTTCAGTAACAATGAAACACCGTAAATGTATATATCAGCCAAAACAGTATGTTTTACTTCTTCTTCTTTTTTAAAAATACATTTCTCTACTGTAATATTCACTGGCACTGTGTTTGTGTCAAAAATATACTGTAATATATAAACAAACTTGAATATCATGAATAATGAATTGGCCAGGTCATTCTTGAAAAAGAGATTTTAATCTCAATGAATTTTTACCTGGTTAAATAAAGGATATTGATTGAAAGATGAAAGTGGCAAAAAGACAAAAACTCAAATTTCTGAGAAAAATAAATCAGATATTCTTTAAGATTAAAACCAGTACATTTACGAGTAAAAAAATAAAAATATTTTCTGAGATTTTAGATGCAAATTTAAGTGAAAGCAACTGATATTCTGAGATAAAGTTTTAATGTGTAAGCCATCACTGTAATTTTTGCATTTATCTTTTGTAAAAAATACTTTTTCTAACTGTTAAATGTTCTAAACACAATATCTCTAACAAAAATATACTGTCATATTTAATAGTAAAATCTTATGAAGTATTTTCTTGTCAATTATATGGCAGAACAGAGTTTCTTTTGATGGAAAAACTCTTTATTTATACCCTAATATCTTTTTACCGTAATATTTAAAAAAGTTGCACTGTATTTATTACGGTAAAGTTCTGGCAACCACAGCTGCTGTTTTTTTTGTTTATATTTTTAAAAACAACAGTTTGTTTTTTTACAGTGTGTAATATCTTGTACTTTGTGGTGACGTAAAACAATTACAGTAAACCTCAGTTCATGCTGGTTTTGTGGCTTTAGCTTGTTTTCCAGGCGTGCACCAGTTAAATAGAGGCTTAGGCTTGTCACATAATAACAAATGTGACTAAAGGTCATATGATTCCATTCATTAGATTCTCTATACTTGACTATATGTTGCATCATCATGTGGGTTGGGTTTCCTCATAGCAAACAATTCCTGAAACAGATAATTGATTGATTGTTTGACCAGGTGGACAGGTTGAATGAGACCTGCCATCATCAACCACACATAAAAATAAACTCTCCTTCCTTTTACCGTCAGTAAGACGCCTGTACCGACTGCATTCTCTTATTTGTATGTGGCCTGAAGAGCTCAGCTTAAAAAAACACGTGCAGGATTTATAAAAACAAACCAGCAAACAAAGAAAACACAAACAAATCTCACTCATCAGTTAGATGAAATAAACACAAGCTGAAACCACAGACATTCATCTGGGACGCTGCACATTCTGCCATTGAAACTACAACATTCTCTCCTCAATCTAAAAGTAGTTCTCAACTCAGACAAAACCAAATACATGATGTTCTCAAGAGCCAGACATGTTGCAGAAGATGGTCTACACCAGGGGTGTCAAACTCAAATACACAATGGGCCAAAATTTAAAACTTGAATAAAATCGCGGGCCAACATTGAACAAATAAACCTTTTAATATATACCAAACATGTTTTGCTTTAAAGGAACACTCCACCGTTTTTTCATATTAAAACATGTTATTCGGTCAAGTAAGACGAGTTGATACAGACCTCTTGCGTCTCAATGCGTGCACTCAATCGCCCTGGCGCCCGGCGCCACTTGGCTAGCACTTAGCTAGTATAGCTAGTATGGCGACACAAAATAAAACGTGGCGCTTTTCTAAGCGGATAAAAAGGAGAACTATAATGTATGGCGGTAGTTATCCTTTTTATCCGCTTAGAAAAGCGCCACGTTTTATTTTGTGTGGCCATACTTGGTCGTTTAACTACTCGTGTAGCTGTATTTAAATAGGGAAAACGTGGAGGAGTTTGGTCGCTTCTAACTGTCCATCTGTTTGGATCCTAATGAATGAACTGGGCTAAGCTAAGTGCTAGCCAAGTGGCGCCGCGCGCCAGGGCGATTGAGTGCACGCATTGAGACGCAAGAGGTCTGTATCATCATCTTACTTGACCGAATAACATGTTTTAATATGAAAAAACGGTGGAGTGTTCCTTTAACATTAAATATGGAACCAGCAACGCTTATAAACATACAATATATAACTAAATAGTGCAGACATGCAAAATCAAATTTCAAATAAAAAACACATCAATGTCATTAATTTATTAAATTAAAATTAAATAAAAATCGTATGCCTCTTTTCTATTTGCATCCTTCTGATTTAAATATCAAAATAAAGTTTTTCAACAGGTTAATACATTTAAAAATAAAATAACAATAATAAATCTAGTATTAGCGGTAAATGCGCCGTATAATACCGGCGGGTCAGCTTTTATAGTACAATAATAATATAATAATTTGGTATTGCCTCGCGGGCCAAATAAAATTACACTGCGGGCCAAATTTGGCCCGCGGGCCAGAGTTTGACACCCCTGGTCTACACTTAACAGGTCACAGCACTGAAAGGGTTTCACAATACAAATATCTGGGCGTCTGCTTAGATCAAAAACTCACTTTAAATTTCATATTGACATACTTACAAGTAAATTAAAACCAAAAATTGGATACTTATACAGAAACAAAACTAACTTCCCTGTGTTCTGTAGGAAACAGGTAATTCAGGCTCTTTTTATCAGTTCTGGATTATTCTGATGTTATCTATAGACATGCTTTCACCTAGCTGGACTCTGTTTATCACTCTGATTCATCACTGCTGACAGTTACTGCACCCATCATTGACTCCTATGCAACAAGGTGGGATGGCACCTTTATCTATCAGATGAGACATCCATTGGTTTCCCAATTCAGTTATAAAGTCTTGATAGGCAACATGCCATCATACGTCAGCACTTTATTAAACTGGTCATATAGTAATTATCCAACATCCTCTAGTGATTAATGATTAATGCTCAATGTTTCCCTGGACTAATACTGAATTTGGAAAAACTGCTTTCAGTTTTTCTGCTGCATCTACCTGGAACATCTTAACATTCACTCAAACTCAACACAATTATAACTCTGGGCCAGTTTAAAACTATGATAACCAAGAACTCTTCGTGTTTTCTCTGTACTCTCGACATCATTATAAATGAGGGGTTGCCCTCAATGATTCCTCGAGAAAATAAATAAAGGAAAAATTATTTTTTTAAATGAAATGATTGACAACTGACTCCACACCACACCACTATACATGACTGTACATGACTTTAGAGACAGTTGTGCCAAATTAGGGGGACAAAATTTTTCCAAATTAGGCCCGTCACACACACCCATAAATACCAACAGCACCCACGTTTGTTTTTAATCAGAAATGTAGTCATTTATACTCTTATTTGCTTTTGACCTCCTGATTTCTTGTGAGGAATGTTGTTTTTCAGTCAAGTTGCAGTTTGCTTTCCATTTTTAAATTAGCAGCATGTGTGTTCTGCACACCTGACCCCTGTAGATACCCACCCACTACAGATTTTGTGAAAATGGTGCACACTTTTCACAAAATCTGTAGTAGGTGGGTTATCAGAGGAGAAGTTGAAATGTATTTTAATGATAACAATAAATGTATTATTCATGTAAAAAAAAAAAAACATATAATTTTATTGGCAGTTAGTTAGTTAGAAAGTAAATCGTTGTACTTATATTTGATTTGAGTTGTATGATATTTAAGGGTCCCCTCCTGGCCTCGGGGCAGTGAGTAGGGCTGGGCGATATGTACCAAAAGTCATTTCCCGATAGATTTAGGCTGAATATCGATATAAGTATATATCATAGAGTAAATATTCAGTCAAAGTCCAAATATGACATGTCACTAGTAGTTTTATTGAAACCGTTTATTTAAGTGAACATAAATACTGTAAGAACAGGAGAACCTTTTTAAAAAAAATCAAAGCTCCATAAAAGTGCACATTTAAATAAATAATAAATAAAAAAAAGCTTATGAAAAAAATAGGCCAATCTTTTTCTGGAATAAATATATTTATATGAGAAAAGAATAACAAACATTAAAAAGAACTAAATATGACAAACCCTAGTAAGGGCAGCATTTATGTATAAAGAAAGACATTTCTTTTAACTATATCGATATATGTGATATGGTCTAATTCCATATCACATTTAAAAATATATCAATTTATTTTTTATATCGATATATCGCCCAGCCCTAGCAGTGAGCCGAGGTTTCTAGCAGCAGTATTTCTCTTTTTTCTTGTGTTTTCTTAACTATGACATGTGGCACACTTGCGTAATCTCCTAGTCACACCTCTTTTACACATCATTAGTGCCAAAAAGACTTGACCATGCAAGTCTGTGGCACTTTTTTTTCTCTTATTGAGACTTTAAGATTGTGCACTGAGATCCATTTCATAGACAAAAGTCTACAGCCAAACCTCTGGAGGCTGAGTGCACAACACACTACAGCTGAATTAACGTTGACTTAAAATTACACCAAATGTCTACTTCTAATTCTGCCTTGATTCGCCTCTCTTCTAGTGGCTCTCCCTCGCTCAAACAGCGTGGGAGGCGAGGAAGAGGCAGTGATGTTATATGACACACATTCATTCCTCTCTGGGGAGTGTTTTATGTTTTCACAACAAGGCCATGACAGTAAAGTTCAACAGACACCTATAATTCAGATTCAGATTACTTTATTAGTCCCAGAAAGGCAAATTCAGTTTTATAGTCAGCCTGTCCATAATATAATAAAACATAATGTGACCTCAATGAGCCAGCGTGATAATCTCTACTCCCAGTGGCACGGCAACTTCAGTACAAATCCTCAACAGTGGCTCATTTGCAATAGCTCCTTTCTTACTTGCAAATAAATTGCTTATAAGTGGACATTAGTTTGTTTGTTTGTTTGTTAAACAATGGAAAGAAAGTATAATTTACTTCAAGTTGAGGAACAGAAAGGTGTGGCTTTTGGTCATTTGCCAGCAGCGAGCTGGTGCCAACTTCACCCCATGTGCAATTATGATGTTCAAAGTTTAAATGTAATGCCACCAAACCAGCTTGGCCAGTCATTGCTACAAAACACTCTTCAACTTGGCAAGTAAGAGAATCTGGGATTAAGTTAGAACTCAAATCCATCCCACATTTTAACCACCCAACCTGCTCTGTTCAACATTTTCACTTTGCTTCTATCAGAGATCAGAACTTACTATTGGATTAATAGGCCTAAATCTTTTTTTCCCCTCTTGCTTCAAGGCTTTCCCCCTGGTCCTTCAGTAGATATCATGGAAAAAGGTCCTCCTCCTCAGAATATGCCAGCACCGCCGTACCCCGGTGGGCCGTACCCTCCTGGGCCCGGTCAGGCGTACCCCCCCCCTCCTGGTAAGAGATCAGGGTCCTTCATCTTTGACATTTTACTGCAACACATCTCTCTTTGTCATTTCAGTCCGTTAGCTTGTAATGTGCTGCCCACTGCTCCTTGCATGGTGTGTTCACTTGTGTGTAAAAAAGGATGGGTTAAATGCAGAGGTTGAATTTCCCCATTGTGGGATTAATAAAGTAATCTTCTTCTTTACAGATTGTTCATAATTTTTTCTCAAACTAAATGTCTCCTTCTCATATCCAGTTCATCCTCAAGCTGCTGCTTACCAGTACGCCCCTCAACAACCTCACGTCGGTCAACCTGGTGAGTGCAAATCTCTAACTGTTTCTAACAAGTTAAAATAACTTTGAACCTGCAGAATAAGGCAGAAAGCTTTGAGTGCATTGACGTGTTGGTGAGGAGGTGTAACAGGCTGAGGAGGTGTAACAGGCTGAGGAGGTGTAACAGGCTGAGGAGGTGTAACAGGCTGAGGAGGTGTGATAGGCTGAGGAGGTGTAACAGGCTGAGGAGGTGTAACAGGCTGAGGAGGTGTTACAGGCTGAGGAGGTGTAACAGGCTGAGGAGGTGTAACAGGCTGAGGAGGTGTAACAGGCTGTTTGTGTGTCTCCCTCACAGTGGTGGTGATGCAGCAGCAGCTGCCAACCGATTCTCCTGGAAGCATGTTGTGTCCTCACTGCCAAAGCACTGTAGTCACTAGAGTCGAGCACAAAAATGGATTGCTCACCTGGTTGATCTGTGGTGCCATGGGACTCTTCTTGTGAGTAGCGAACCCAACATACACATGACTTTACTTAACTTTACCTGAGTAACTTAGTATTTGTATATCAATTACTCATCATGCGTTATCTTAAATTCTTGAAGAACACTGTTTTTCTCGCATACTTCCAAGGTTAATAGACAATCCGAAAAGAAAAAAAAAAGATAACAGGATACAATGTTGGAGGCGGGCCCATGTTCATTCCTATGAAAGTTGCTCAGTGGCTCCTAAAGCCAAAAAAGTTTGACTTCTGTGCATAAAAAATACCCGGGTCTTCTATGGATCTTTCACACTATGGGACAAGCACAATAGAGACTAACTACATCAGTTATTGGACTGATTGTATCTGACTGAAAAATCAAATTCTGATAGAGAAAAGTAGTGAAGGGACAACGAAGCTTCTTGAAGCATTTGCTTTATTTACAGAGCCCAAGAGATGGCGCTCTTTGTTTACTAAAGGGCGGAAAACACACTCAATTACCTTTTATTTTTTTAAGCCAAGTCTGCCATCTAGTGAGGTCCAAAAATAAAGCAAATGCTTCATGAAGCTACATTGTACTTTCACTAGTGAAAAGTCATTTTGTGGAGGTTGTTGCACTAAAAAAATTTATCCACTGATTTATAGAAGTCTTTTTTCCAGTATTAATCTATGGGAAATGGACTGGTAAATTGTAATTTCTCCAAAATGCTGCAATGTCAAATTGGCTTCATTCTAACTAGCATGTATATTTAGCAGCAGCTAGCTAGCAGCTACTTTACAACAGCATATTTATTTCTAAATATCAGCCAATTATGATGTCACCTGACCTATCAGGGCATCCCTATTATTATCATTTTATACTTTACTGCACAAGTAAATGGACGTTTTGATGTAGTTTTGTAAAAAATCAAGGTTACATGGGGTTAATAATTGATTCACACATGGTCATTTTAAGTGTGAAGTGTTCCTTGAACTCATTAAAATAAGATTGGGAGTAAGGACTATCCACCACGCCCAGCTTGTTTGAACGTCTATCACTGTGTCAGCGTTTGTCACTGTGACTGAAGGTTTTACATTTACAGCTTTTTAACCCAGTATTGTTTTGACCCTGTTCCAGGTGCTGGCCGTGCTGTTGGATCCCGTTCTGCATTGATTCCTGCAAGGATGTGGAGCATTGCTGCCCCAACTGCAACAATGTCGTGCACATCCATAAACGCATTTAAAACAGGAATGCAGTGTTTACATTGCTGAAGTCACAGCAAAAGGTAGAAAAGTCAACCTGACCTGACTAAACCAACATCTGGACAGGAGCTGAACCCCTTTGAGCAAACACATCAGTGTTTTCCATCAACCCTGTGCTCACTGGTGGTGACTCATTACTCTGTACATATATATAGAATGTTATACATCAATTTTTCTGGTGATAAATACGCACTGCTGTGAAAAATGTAATGTGAAAAATCCTGATCATTTTTCTTGACACAACCTGAGTCAATATGATATAGCTAACACAATATAAAGTTATATTATATAGCTAACACAATGTAAAGTTAGATAATATACCTAATGTAAAGTTATTATATTGATTTAATTTGGATAGCATGCTGAATTTTTAATTAGATTAATCAATTGTACAATGTAGAGGATGAAATAACAGATATATGTTTGTTGATGATGATGGGCTTTGGGATTTTTTTCAAGTCGATTATGAAGCAAAAATTATTAAAATCCTGTAGTTGCAGCTTGTCGAATGTGAGGTCTATTTGTGTTTTATATCATTGATGTCTGAGCACCTTCTGCAGGTAATTCCTCTACATCTCTATGGACTGAGGTCTGGGCTCTGACTGGGCTACTCCAAAAGGTGGAATTTCTTTTTTGAAGTCATTCTGAAGTAGATTCACTTTGATGCTTAAGGTCATTGTCCTGCTGCATCACCCAACTTCTACTGATCTTCAGCTGGCAGACCGCCAGCCTGACATTAACCTGTAGGAAACCATACAATTGGGAATTAATTTCCCCCTCAATGATAGCAAGTGGTTCAGGCCACAAAGCTGCAAAGCAGCCCCAAATCATGATGCTCCTCCATCCATCATACTTCACTGTTGGCACGATACTCTCATATTTGAATGCAGGGCTCTTTTTCCTGAACAATTCAGCCTTAGTTTCATCAATCATTCCACAAAACATATTCCAAGTCGTGCTGTTGAGTAGTGAAGGGACAACGAAGCTTATGAAGCATTTGATTTATTATATTATTGACATTGCCCAAGAGATGAGGCTCTTTGTTGACCAAAGGGCTGAAACCAACCACCACAGCTGTTCAATCTTGTTTGTGAGGTAGACTTTTTTTTACACCATACATAGTGCTGCGTGTCCTTCATAAACAATTCAGCCTTTGTTTTGTGGACTGATGAAACATTTTCCCAGAACTGTCATGGAGTGTCAGGTTGCTTTTTGGCAAACTTCCCACATGTAGTGACGTTTCTAGATAGGTAGACTCTGGCTAGAGATTTAATCCAGTTCCAGTGATTTCTTCAAGTCTTTACTTGTTACTCTGGAATTCTTTTTTACCTCACGTTCTGCTTTGGGCCTTTGGAGTGAACTTGGCTGGGAGCCCACTGCTAGGGAGAGTCGCCACAGTACTAATTCGTCTCTATTTGTGGACAATTTGTATAACTGTGGACTGGTAAATACCTAAAATCTTTGAGGTGACTGTGTAACCCCTTCCAGTCTGATGCAAATCAACAAATTCATGATCAGGTCTTCAGTGAATGCTCCACTGCTACTCTGCTGACAGCACCACTGATTTCCTTCCTTTTCACTTTTTATGCTGCCAAACTAAACCAGTTTGCTGTGTTGCAGCTGTTGGACGTCAGCGTTTCACTTTCTGACTCTGAGAAATTCCTCTTCTTTTGGATTAAAACTTACTTACCTCCTTCAACCAAAAACCTGTGAAAACTTTTAAGTCTGTGCTCCAAATGTAAAATATTCACTGAACTTGTTTGAGTTTATAACTATAAGTACTTTTATTTCATAAACCTCTGTCGCTGCGTATTTCTGTAATATGTCTATATCATAAACTGTATATAAATAAGGTCTACATCGCTCCTGTTGTTATTTGTAACAGAGCACGTTGCTAATAAAGCTGACTTTAGGGAGAAAAAAATCCTCTTTTTGGCCGTATTGTGCCCTTTGGTGTTGTAAACTCTGGAGGCTGAATCAGATCTGAATCAGGTATATATTATATATATTATAAATATATATCAGGACGTGGTAATTAAATTCCGCTTGTTTCGAGCCGCCACATTTATCAACAGCTGATCATTCTCACGCTGTGATTGGAGAGATACGATTGTTTGATAAATCACACGTGAACCCTGTCGTAAGACGAAATATACGCTCAGATCTGCGCTGGTTTCTACGCTCCTTTGATAAATGAGGGCCACTGTGTTTAAAAATCAAACACAAACCAAACCACAACTTGTGTTAAAATCTCAACACAGGAACTGTGTTAAAAGTCCTTATATAAACACATTGCAAATTGACACCATTTGTGTTGATATTACCACATTTGTTTTAAGAGTGAGCTAGCTAGCTAACTTGGTTAGCAAGAGACAATTGGTCTTCTCCGTGAATAGCTGACTCCTTCGAGTGTCAACACTGAAGAAGATACTTTTAAAACAAGCAAATTGAACTCAAAGCACACTATCGATCCTAAGGTAGCTACAGGACCATTAATTACAACATGAACAACATGCTGTATTGAAGAAGGCTTGAAACTAGTAATTGAGACCATAAACTCAGTATGTGAGTGGGTGGCTGAGTCACTGATGTAATAAATCAAAGGAGAAGTAGGCTCATTGTCCTATTGACTTTCATACAAACTGACTCCTTATTGTAACAGTGGAGTCCCCCTGTTGTCCATTGGGACTACTGCAGGTTTAAGCTAGTTCCGTATTGGCCTCACAGCAAGTTGAAATGCAACTGGGGGAATTGAACACTAGCTAGCAAAGGTGCTTGAATCATGAATTTGATTAGCCTGGCTAACACCAGACTATTCTCAAATGAGGTCTAGTCTGGCAACCAACCATTCATTTCTCCGTAGAGGAGGTGTGGTCTACGATCCTCCAGAGCCGTTTATTGGACGCTTAGAATGTCTATCAAAGCGTCTGTAGGTAGCTCTTAGCCAATCAGATCAGTTATACCAGATGACGTAGTAGAGCAACAGAGATGGATGTTTGTTGTGTGTGTGTCTGTGAGAGAGTGTTGCTGCTGCTTTGCTTCTCCAGTTCTCGCTTTCTGCAAGATTATTTATTTTCACGCTTTATTCCCCCTCATGTCATTCAGCCACACACATCCACTGATTTTATGGGCAATAAACAAGCTGCTGCGGGTCTCTGGGGGCTTCGCTGTCCCCCGGCTCGTAGCCAGATCACCTGCGTTACGGTAGCGCCGGTGATTAGCGCTATTAGCCCCGCTACCGGTGATCTGGCTACGAGCCGGGGGACAGCGAAGCCCCCAGAGACCCGCAGCAGCTTGTTTATTGCCCAGAATCTGCTGCTATGGGAGATTTATCTGGGAGATTTTAGTACTGGTCTGAGGCAGGGTCTTTTGGAATGTCTAGAAATTGCCTTCACGCTGATTGGACGATTTTTACGGTTATTTTTTGTGGCAGGATGGATGTCGGTAGGAATCAACAAACCCTGGCCAATAACAACAGCAGAGCGCCATTTTTAAAATTTGGGTAATCTTCAAAACAACGAGTCGAGATCTCTTTTTTACGAGAGGTTTACATGAGCAGATGCTTCTTGTGAACAGCAAACTCAAAAAAATTGAATGTTTTCTACAGGTCAAAGTATCTCTACACCTCACTCAAATCTCATTTCATTGTTAGCACTCCAAGTTAGCTAGCTCCTGACTCCAACTAGCTCTTAAAGGAGTCATTAGCTAAAGGCTTCATTTACTTTTTCTCCCAGCATTATGAATGTTTCATGAATATATTCAATAAAGACATGAACTATTATAACTGTTTGTGTGGTATTGGGTTAAGCACATTGTGGTTGTCTATACTTTGGACTAAGATGCAGATCAGATCATATTTTAGGACAAATGAATGCAGAAAACGAGGTCATTTCAAAGGGTTCACATACTTTTGCTTGAAACTGTATCTCACAGTAGGTATATAGCTATATACGAGGAAACCATGAAGCAAGCAAATATTTTCTTTGTTTATTATCTCTGTATTGTTATTAGAATATTGTTCAAACATGAATAACACCAAGATAATACTGTTTTAATGCAACTCTTAGAAAAAAACAGTTTTGGTGCTTTAAAAGGTGCTTGAAAGATTGAGTAAATCTTGTAGCACCATCTAGAGAGTGTAGGAATAAGAATAATGTTTTGATGTGAAATAAATCCATATTGAGCAGCCTGCAGTGCCCGACTCTAACACATCTCTTGACTTCTTTATTAAGGTAAGCAGCATCTATCCTTAAAATGAAATACACATAAAAAGGTTCAGAGTAAGAGGAACAACGAAATGCAAGCAAAACCTGAAATTTAGTTTTTTTGTTCTGCTGAAGTTTTAATTGGCTATATTCTGAGTTCTCACTCTGAGTTTGTTTGACAGTCATTCAACTGTCAAACGAACACTGAACAAAATACTTTAAAAACAAGCAAAATGTTACAGTTCACTTTGATGAACTAAAACACACTGAAAGAGTCAAAGTTCTAAGCTGAAAACACACAGTGCACTTTGGTAGTGACCTGTCAATCATAAGGTAGCTGCAGGACCATAAATTACAAAATGAGCATCATGCTGTATTGAAGGCTTGAAACTAGTAATTGAAACTTTTTGAAACCAGTGGATTCGCCCCCTGCTGGCCATTGGAAATACTGCAGGTTTAAGTTAATTCCGTATTGGCCTCAGCAAACTGAAGTGTAACTGTATGAATTGAACACTTGCTAGTGCATCACATGCTACAGTTCTTTTAGGTGAAAATAAGACTGGACATTTAGCAGATACCTTTTTCAGGAGTTATAAACATGTGCGTGAAGTAAGTTCATTGTTAAGATCTAGAACTTTATCAGCAACCTACTGCACCAGCAATGGACCAATGCAATGACCATTAAAGCAGAGAATGATACAGTACAAAGGTTAAGAGAAAGAGGAGTGTTAAAATTGCAGGTAGTTGGCTCAGGTGATACTAATAAAATGAATGCCGGATCTGTTTTATTGTCATGGATTACTGACGCACTGAGCTATTATTAATTTGTTCCACCTCTGTTTTCCTAACATGAGATGTCAACATAATGATTGATAAAAGATAATGTTGTGGCCTTTGGACATTTAATACTATCAGTGACAAATTAATTAATTAATCATTTAGATAAACAACATAAATTGGACATTTGATCATGTAAGAGCAGGGACTCTTATGGTAATTGGTTTCCCATCATTCAAAAGTGAAACTAATGCAATGCCACCAAACCAGCTTGCTTGTACGTATGCATTAAAAAGGCTATAATTAATGACCATTTAATTGTTATATAATGCCTTATAACTTGATTGGCCGGTGTTTTCACATCAGAGAGGAGATGGTGAGAAAATAGATGAGTGAGATTCTTGGTTTCAGTCAGGACTTGCTCTACTCAACATTCACTTCTATAAGAGAGATCAGATCACATCTTTGGATTACAAGGCCTCACTTTGCTTATTTTTTGCCTTTTTTCCTCACCTTTAGCAGGTATCATGAATGGCCAAAGACATCTTCCGGGTATGCCAGCACCGCCATACCCAGGACCTCCTATTAACTCTAACGGAGTCTTCGTATCTCCACCAGTCATCCAAAACAGTAAGAGATGAGGGACCTTTATCTGTGTCATTTGCATGCATATTTTATCATAATGCATCTCTTGTATTCTTGCCTTATTCCTGCCATACTGGTCTATGTGGTAGAAGGGTTTTGGCAGCTTGATATTATTTCATAACTTTTCTGAAGAATGTCTCCTTCTCTCTCCAGTTCAACAACCTTTTTTCCAACAACAGCCACAGGTTGTTCAACCTGGTGAGTGAATTGTTTCAACAAGTTAAAATAACTTTGAATTAGCAGAATAAAGGAAAGGTCAGAGAGCCTTGATTACAGTGATGGAATGGTAAGGAAGTGTGGATTGGAGGTTTTACAGGTGTTGTGTGTCTCCCTCACAGTGAACAATATCGTGATGGTGGGTCAGCCGCCAACCGATAAATCTGGCCAGACGTTTTGTCCCTACTGCCAAAGGATTGTTGTCAGTAGAGTCGAGTACAGAGATGGCGTGAAGGCTTGGACAGTCTGTGTCATACTGGGAGCGCTACTGTGAGTCTCTCTCTCACACACACACACACACACACACACACACACTCTAATTCACTTGATGAAAATGTTTAACTTATACCAATTAATTTAATATAACTTACAAATGTGTTTTTTTAAATCTTGAACTCAGTGGCCCTCATTTATCAAAGGAGCGTAGAAACGAGCGAAGATCTGAGCGTATATTTCGTCTTACGACAGGGTTCACATGTGATTTATCAAACTGGCGCTTTGTAGTGAATTGCTGGCGCGTTGTGGTGAATTGCTGGCGTGTTGTAGTGAAATGCTGGCGCGTTGTGGCGAATTGCTGGCGCGTTGTGGTGAATTGCTGGCGTGTTGTAGTGAAATGCTGGCGCGTTGTGGCGAATTGCTGGCGCGTTGTGGCGAATTGTTGGTGCGTTGTAGCGAATTGCTGGCGCGTTGTAGCGAAATGCTGCCGCGTTGTAGTGAAATGCTACTGCGTTGTGGCGAATTGCTGGCGCGTTGTGTGAATTGCTGGCGTGTTGTAGTGAAATGCTGCCGCGTAGTAGCAAAATGCTGGTGCGTTGTAGTGAAATGCTGGCGCGTTGTGTGAATTGCTGCCGCGTTGTAGCGAAATGCTGGCGCGTTGTGTGAATTGCTGCCGCGTATTAGCGAAATGCTGCCGCGTTGTGTGAATTGCTGCCGCGTTGTAGCAAAATGCTGCCGCGTTGTGTGAATTGCTGGCGCGTTGTGTGAATTGCTGGCGTGTTGCGTGAATTGCTGGTGTGTTTTGCACTTCAGGGCCACTGTATTTTTCCCCCTAAAGTCAGCTTTATTAGCAAAGTGCACTGTTACAAATAACAACAGGAGCGAAATAGACATATTACAGAAATAGCAGTGACAGAGTTTTATGAAATAAAAGTACTTATAGTTATAATCTCAAACAAGTTTGGTGAATATTTTACATTTGGAGCACGCACTTAAAAGTTTTATTCCAAAAGAAGAGCTGACGTCCAACAGCTGCAACACAACAAACTGGTTTTGTTTGGCAGCATAAAAAGTGAAAAGGAAGGAAATCAGTGGTGCTGTCAGCAGAGTAGCAGTGGAGCATTAAACTCCCAGCAAGGTTTGAGTAATTAATTTATACATTGTGATATATAAAGCCTCATAGCATATAAAATATGCAAATATTATTAGGGCCTCGGGGCAATCGCACCGAGCACTTCTGTTATACTGTGGATTTCTTGTTATTCCTCTTGCGGACGCAATTTCGTCCCGCTACTAGTTATAATTAAAATTATATATCAAAACGTGCGGTTTGATCGGGATCGGTGTGCTATTACTTTTCTCTACAGAATACGAATTTTTCGCATTGAAATGAATGGGACGGCCGAAAGAAAATGAGCAAAAAAGACCATTAATTGAAGATTTTCAGACGTCTACTTCTCCGGCATAATTTCACCTAGAGACTCCATTTAAACTTTAAACAGTAGACACAAGTCTTGTGTATCGGTGTATTAATTTGCGTTTCGATAGGTCATATAGTTTTTTATCAATTCCTGTTCAATGACCATGATCATTTTTGGAGAAATTCTGAGATTATAATGGGTGTGTATTGCACAGAATGTTCGTGTCAGAGTGTGTGATGTCATCGCTCAGAGTGTAGAAGGAGAGGTAAAACTGTCAAAAAATAAATTTGAAAACTGCGCTCCAGGCCGCAAATTCCACTCTACAGAAATAATTTATACATAGAAATGTAGGAAAATTTGTCTTCTCCCTCACAATCCTCTGGTAAAGCTGTCAGAGTTATAGTTTGGGCGTAAGACGCACAGATGATCCACCAACACCACCAACAGCCTCATTGGCTCCCATATTAAAAACGCAGGGAGATTTCTGAGCTGTCTGAGATTTAACAGTTTTTTTAGATCGCTCTAACAAAGCTATTTTTTTAATTTTTCTTCACAAAAAACATATGTAGACGTTCAGGAAGAACTCAGGACGCTCAAAGTGAAGTCGGATCAATGATAGGTATTATGGTTTTGCCAAAAATGCTTTCTGTTCGAGGCCAGAAATTCCAGTCTGTCCACCTCTGGCTGCTGTCACTCTTTCATTAACAGGTGTCAGTTAATTCTGTTGATTGCTTTGATCTTTGATGTGATTACAGTTACAGATACACACACACGCGTAAGCGCTCACACTCCTCACACATGCATAAACATGCTTCATACACGCACACACAGGTAACTTTATGTGATTTTAATTACACACACTAACACACACACACACACACACACACACACACACAGGTAACTATGTGATTTTAATTACACACACACACACACACACACACACACACACAGGTAACTTTATGTGATTTTAATTACACCTACACACACACACACACACACACACACACACACATATTTTGCGGTTAAATGGCATAGTTTGAAATCTCTGAAGAATCTCATCATAGTGTACACACACCAGCAGTAGCCCCCGTGGCCCTTTCAGAATTTCCCCAGAGGAAATTTTCTAGTTGGAAATTATTTTATTTGGGCACCATCCGTGGCGAAGGAGACGCTGACTAAAAGAATTTCAGGGTCGCAGGGTGTGTGTATATATATATATATATATATATATATATATATATATACATATATATGTGTGTGTGTGTGTGTGTTTTAGTGATAAATAATATAGCCTTTATATTCTTTAGTTTGTCACCATAAATAAAATTTAAAAAACACCACAGAGTTTTATCCGCTCCAGGCATGGATACAATCGTCTCAGATCAATTCTCTGACTCAGACGTGTGGACTTCACACTGACTCAAATTTGCTGAGAGCAGACTGAGATCTGATCGTACCCTCCGCTCACGTCCACATTGATAAATGCTGAGTCTTGCGTAGAAATGATCGTACGCCCACTTCACGCTTACTTTCTGTGGTTTCACATTTTCAAACTTTAAGCCAATTACTCAGCCTAAGATCAACTGTTTTAAGGCAGTTGGGGATCTTTTTAAGTTGAAGCAGCTTGAAATGATTCACTGAGGCACACAGTATTAATCTGACCCTGTTGTGATTCTCCTCACCAGCCTCTGGCCGTTCTGTCTCATCCCTTTCTGCTGCATCTCCTGCAAGGATGTGGAGCACTACTGTCCCAGCTGTAAACGCATCCTGCACATCTATAAGCGTGACATGTGAAACAGCACTGCAGTGTCAACTCAACAAAGGGTAGAGAAGTCAACCTGACTAAAGCAACATGTGGACAGGAGACAAACCCCTCTATGCAAAGACACCAGACGTCACATGAACTCTGTGCTCACTTCCTACTCTGTAAATAGTTGTAAATAGAAGATTATACAAGACTTGTTATTTTTTTGTTTTACTTGACCTGAGCGATGTTGCAATATAATACACCAAAGTTTAGCTGTTGCTAAACTTTGGTGTATTATATTGAAACACAGCGATGTTTCAATATAATACACCAAAGTTTAGCAACAATAGCCCTGTTTCCATTTCACACATTACCAGGGTAATTTATCTGATTGGGTGTGGTTAAGGACACGCCCAGAATCTGCTGCTATGGGGGAATTTATCTGGGAGATTTGATTGATTTTGATTGGACGGTTATTTTTTTCTGCGGGCTTGACGTCAGTAGGACTCAGCCAACAACAAAAGAAGAGCGCCTTTTTTTAAAATTGGGTAATCTTCAAAACGAGTCGGCGCATTATCATTTGCCTGTTCTACTTCCCTCTCAAACTCCTCTTCTAGCGCTTGCTACCTTCTAGCGATCGCCATTACCATACTCATAAACACAGCGACCAGGAGAACGGCAAACATCTGATCTTCCATGTCGACGTCTGCTTGTTTTTGTTTAGGATTTCGAGTTAGCCTGGTTTGTTAGTGTCGTCACGATCAAAACAGCTGTTCAATGACATACGACAGAAAGTGAGTGCAAACTATGTTTTACTGGTTGGGCGTACGATCATTTCTACGCAAGACTCAGCATTTATCATTTTGGACGTGAGCGGAGGGTACGATCAGATCTCAGTCTGCTCTCAGCTCGTCTACGCAAATTTGAGTCAGCGTGAAGTCCACACGTCTGAGTCGGAGAATTGATCTGAGACTATTTTATTGATACCTGGAGGTGATAAAACTCTGCCGTATTTTTTTTTATGGTGACAAACCAAAGCATGTTTAGGCTACATCATTTATCATTAAAACGTAATTTGAAATAAATACACCCTGCGGCCGTGAAATTCTTTAAACAAAATACTAGCCGAAGCTATTAAATGTTGTTGTCTTCTGCTATTTTATTTTATTTTTATTTTAGAAACATTGTGGGACTAATGAGTGAAATGGAAACAGGGCTAATATAGGGGGATAAATAATAAGTTACCCTCTTTTATTTAAATAAAGTCTGTCCAGTCAATTTTTTTGTCCAGTTGAATATTTGTAAAAGAGGATTAAAATGAAATGGTTTGGGTTTTCATATTGTTTTATTTGTATTTAAAGTTATTATATTGATGTATTTGAACAACATGCTGAATGTTTTATTGAGATGTCTCCTTCTTTGATTTGCTGATAAAAAATGATTTGTTTTTATTCAAGACTCAATATTTTAAAGATAAAGATTTTTTTGTATGAGTCAAAAACCTTCACCTAAAAGCACTGTAAAAACATGTCTAGAAATGATCATATTTACATGAAAAACTCACATTAGAAAGTAAGAATAACTGTTACATAACTATTATATGTTGACTAAACTAATTCTGTTAACAACTGAAAGCCTTCTATCCCAATAATAGCCAGCTCACTGGTTGTACCATGAAATGATTCAAATGAATAAATCACCAATTAATCACCATTCAAATGTGAAAGACTGAAAGTTGGCATTTAGAAATCAATTTTTCATTTATTTCCAGTGTCACATTTGAGGTAGCTGGCATCATGAATAAATCCTCATAAATAGTTAATGAATAATGCTAGCTATAAAAACAAAAGTGTGGACCAGGGTTTTAGAAATCATCTGTGCATGTGATGGAGGAATGCACAGTGCATGTAGGGGGCGTGGCCTCACCAGGGGCGTGGCCTCAGCAGAGGGCGTGGCCCCAGCAGGGGCGTGGCCCCAGCAGGGGCATGGCCTCAACAGCCCTGCAGTAAACTTGTGCTGTGCATGTGATTTAGAAATATGAGTGTACTAGATTACTTAGTGTACTTGCATGAATTCTGGTTGTTTTAGTCAAGATTATGCTAAAATATATTTAATAAATTAAGTTAAAAAGGCTTATGAAAAATGATAGTATAGGTCGCAAACTGGATGAGGATGTTCTTGTAACTGCCTTCAGTGTTTTGTTTTGTTGTTTGTTTGTTTGTTTGTTTGTTTTCTTTGCGGGAGTAATAGTAATTCTCAGATCTAAGTTGTTTGATATACTATGGTTGACTAATAAGAAGTAAGTAAATAATAATAATAATATATAAATAAATAATAATAGTAATACATATTTATTTGACATTAAGTGGCTATATATAGAGAGATCCAATGTCTTATTTTGAAGTGTTGAGTATCAGGGGATAAGCCTAGATAAGTATTTTATACTTCAGCCTACTCCCTTTTTTTCCAGACCAAAATGATATAATATAAGGAAATATTAAGCTAACTGGTTCTTATTACTTAGACGGGGCAGATGCATATAGGGTTATATATACTGTATGTGTGTAAATGTTTATATGTTTATGTAAATCTGTTTGATGGTGCCTATGTGAGTATGTGTATGAATATGTATATGCATCTAGCCTACGCTGTTGTAGTTTATGTTGTTATTTTTTCAGTTTGAAAAGAAGAATAAATAAAATTAAATGAAAAAAAAATGAACCTAACTATGATAAAAGTCGGGCTACACGGCGGTGTAGTGGTTAGCATCTTATATCACAGCTAGAGGGTTGCTGGTTTGAGTCCAGTCTGAGGCTCTTCTGTGTGGAGTCTGCATGTTCCCCCGTGTCACTGTGGGTTCTCTCTGGGTCCTCCTGCTTCCTCCCACCGTCCAAAAAACAACAAAAACATGCACTTAGGTTTAGTTAGTGACTCTAAATTGCCTGTAGGAGTGAATGAGAGCATGATTGTCTGTCTCTGTGTGTCAGCCCTGTGATAGTCTGAGACCTGTTCAGGATGAACCCGCCTCCCGCCCAGTGTCAGCTGGGATCGCAACCTGAGTGCAGATAAGCAGTTAAGGATAATGAATGAATGAATGAATGAATATTTAAATTCCCTGTCAAAGACCAACCTTCAATTTAGTAAATTCTCGGTTTATTCCTGAATATTCCCATAAATTCCCATGGAAAGTCTCCAACTTTGAAGAATCCTGGAATTGTGCAACCCTAATGACATCACAGCTGTTTCTTTTTGGTACAAACTGCTGTAGAAACACACAGACTCAGTTCCTGGAGACAGCAATGAAACTCACCTCTGGAAGATATTATTAATCCAGATGTAAAGGTGTTTGGTTTGAAAGTATCTGGTACTTCCACAACAAGTACAAAGTGAGGTAAAAAAAACAACAAAAAAAACAACATTTTTGAGTCTTTATTGATATTTAATGGTGCGATGCCTGCAAGCAAGTTCAGGCATCAGCTGGAGATGCTCTGCTAAATAAATATGACATCCCTCAGTCCTCATACATCCTCTACCTAAACACACCTCTCAATCTGGCAATTAATTTAAGCTATATAAGTCCCTCGGCTCTCCGTCTGCCTGTCAGCCCTGCTGTCCTGCCACCAGCATCCACCTGCAGACTCCGCCGGAGGGAATATACATATTCATCACTCCTCAACACTTGATGAAAATTGTCTGTGAGGAGTGATGAAGTCGGAGTCTAGACGACTTGTTCCCATGTTGCAATACACATTCAATAGTTGTCTGACTGAAATTGCTTTAAATTGCGCATCAACTTGACTAGCAAGTTTTCACAGATGAGACATGACAAAAATTGTTTACAACAAGTTGAAATAACTTTTTGCAGAAAATAGCTAAAAGTTCAGCAGCAGGTTGATGAGGAGGTGTGGGTTTGAGCTGTTGTGTCTGTCTGACAGGAACCATGGTGATGGTGATAGTGGAACACTGTCAACTGGTTATTATCACTGAAATCAAGCACAGAAAATGAAGGCTGAGCTGGACGATCTGTGTCACATTGGGAGTATTGGAATGGAGCCAGAGGAGAGGGAGGAGTGTATGATGTCATAATGAGTGGGAAAAGAGAAGAGAGACAGAGTTTAACCAGGTTAGTAGGCAGAGAGTCAAGACTTTGATTTCTGGATGACGGTGGTTAACAAATGTTCACATCGTACTTTCTTTAGGAAATCTTTATCCATGCAAAAGTTGTTGGAAAGTGAGGTTTTATTTTTTTATTTTTTTGTTTTTTTACAGTTAAGCATATTCCTCTTGAGATGATGAAACAGAAGTATGCTGGTATGTATGCTGCATATGTCGGCTTTGATAACAAGCAGATATGCTGCCAAGGAAAGTTTTAAAATTAAATGACAATAAAATAATGATGTCAGTGTGTGGTGGAGAGCTCAAACAGTGCTGTAACAAGAAATAATGGCCATGATTCATACAGATGTTTGTGAAGGATTATTTTCTCTCTCTGTGGTTCAGCAGACAGCGTGAGAACATACAGCTCCCACTCACACAAACATGAAACAGACGAAAGGAAAACTATCGTGTTCACCTGGACCACATGGAGAACTGCCTCTCTGAAGTCCCTCATTCCTAATCTGCAACCATGTTGTTCTGACCCACAATGCAACTGACCCGACCTCATTTCCCACAATGCCCTCAACCAGGATGTGACCCTGTTGTACTTCACAGTAAAAACCTTAGATAGAACCTTTTAACCAAGCATTTAAAGTACCTTAGACATTTATCAACCTTGTTAAAATTGTATCAATTACATTTTTAATCACCTTTTTATGACTTTATGAACTTAAATGACTATGAATTTTCTTAAACATACACAACAAGCACAAAACTGTCTCTGAGACCGTTACAGTGCCTTTTCACTCCTGGAAGGAAAGGGATGCAGGAGATTATTACAGAGTAGGCCTTTTTCTCAGTACACATTCAGTGATGTCAATGTAGGAACAGCACAGGTGTTTTTAATCAGAACTTTAATGATGGTTGCATCAGGTACTTTGCATCACAGCGTTGGCTCACTGAAAAACTGAATTCGTCATCGTGACAGCATCACAACCAAACTGCAGCTTTCAGGGCAGAGAAGTGAAGGGAATGTGGGAGCGCCAGTAACTGCAGTACCTCAACTGGCCACTTGAGGCTGGCTCCAAAAAGGAGTCACGTCTCAAAGACCCCTGTAACTGTCTCTGAAACAGTTTATATGTGTTTGTATTGTTTATAGACATTCATAGTCATTCAGGTTCCTGGTTATAAAAAGGTGATTTAATTAAGTAATAATTAAGATGGTTTATTAATATGTCATAAAATGTTTGGTTAAATGTATTTCTTTTTGAGGGACTTTTAATGTGAAATGTAAGGGTCTGATTTTAAGGCATTGTGGGAAATGTGAGGCCGGGTCAGTTTTGTTATGGTTCAGTTGCATTATGGGTCAGAGCAGCAGAAAAGGCTGTAGAGGAGAGCAAGAAACGGCAAAACAATAATTCTACATGTGGTCCAAGTGGCGGACACGGTAACTTTCTGTTTATATGTTTACAATGATAATTAACAGTCAGTGGGAGTTGCATGTGTTTTCAAGTGTGTATGTCTTTATTTATTGTAGTTTTCACGGTGTCAGCTGAAGTACAGAGAGAGAGAGAGAGAGAGAGAGAGAGAGAATAAAGCTTCGAGACATCTGTATGAATCGTGGCCATTCATTTCGTGGGACCGGTGTAGTTACAACCCCCCAAAACTGAACAATGTCCCAGTTCTGTGAGGTCAGACTGGATCTGACTGCAGTTCTCTGTTTCAACAGCAGATGGAGCCAACAGACTGTGAGCTGCAGCTGTTTATCTCATGCATCACCACCTCCACCTGCTGCTTCCTCTTTAATATGAAGGGCACTAATTAGGGACAGAGCACCGAGGTGCAAAAGAGATGTTAAAAAAAATACCCAATGCACCAACCTAAAAGGACTTCAGCCAACTGGACAGAGACATGACAAATCAAGCGATTAATAACTTTACTCTTGGGCAAGGCACTCTAAACCAGCTATTCTCAACCTTGGGGTCGGGACCCCAATTGGGGTCGCGAGATGATTTCTGGGGGTCGCCAAATCATTTTGGAAGTCAGCTCTGTCTCCACTGTGTTAAAGTGTTCATGTGTTAATGTGTTTTAGTCTTTTTGGTCACTTAATGTCTTTTTTTGATCATTTTGTGTCTTTTTTGGTCATTTTGGGTCTTTCTTCGATCATTTTGTGGTCAATTTGTGTCTTTTTTTGGTCATTTTGGGTCTTTTTTGATCATTTTGTGGTCAATTTGTGCCTTTTTTGGTCACTTTGGGTCTTTTTTTAGTCATTTTGTGTGTTTTTTGGTCATTTTGTGTGTTTTTTGGTCATTTTGGGTCTTTCTTCGATCATTTTGTGGTCAATTTGTGTCTTTTTTGTTCATTTTGTTTCCTTTTTTTGGTCATTTTGCGTCAACTGTGCATGTGAGATTCTGTTCAGTGAGTGGGGGTCGCGGACAACATGCATGTTAAATTGGGGGTCGCGACTCAAAAAGGTTGAGAACTACTGCTCTAAACTACTAATAAAATGTTGCAGAGTCATAACATGCAGCTCCACCCGATCCTCCCTGTGTGTGTGAGCTGTGTGAGGAGAGACCTGAGGGGGATAAAGCTGGATTATGGGATGGGCCATACTTAACAAGGTCCTATTAGACTGTGACCATAGTAACCACTGGATTACACAGATTAGGAGAGATGTGCTGAGTTAGTCAGCATTTCTTTGCCCTTTTGTCTCCACAGCTGTCTTATTTTCTTTCTTTCAGCACACACACATCACACACCAGCTGAGAAAGTTCCCGCAAACTTTTTGTGTGATTTAGTTAAAGTTCGTCTTTATTCATATGTGAGGCCTCAAGAATATCTGAGAGTAAAGTCTGCTGGAGGTCAACACACCTTCAGTTTCTCTCTCAAGGCAAATCAGAAGGCTGCTGGGCTCAGACCTCGATTTATTGTCTGTGTGACGCCCATCTGACTCAGTTAGTAAATTAATTTAATTTATTTTATTGTAATAACATGTCAGAAAAGAGTTAAAGAAATAGTTTGAAATTTAAGGAGATACTTACTCACTTTCTTCATGAAAGTTAAATAAGGACTTCAGCACCATACTGAACATGGTGGATAATAAAAGATAATAAAAACAGGCTGGATCATGTTTTAAAAGTGGACACAAAGGAACTTTTCCCCTCATGTTTCTTGCACCAGTTTGACCATAGGATCATGTCTGTGTTTGTTCATGTTACCTGACTAATATGAGCCGCTATAAACTGCCTATGAATGCAAAATAAAAAGATTTTTCTCTGATTTAATTGCAATAAACAGATCCAAATTATACTGATATGCGTTGGGAAGGATCAGGAATCTTAAAGCTACAGTTGGTAACTTTTTTTGTATTAAACATAAGAAATTGTCATATTTGTTGAAACTGTCAATAAATCCTGATAGTAGATGAGAAAGATAAACTGTAAAAAAACAAAAACAAATAAAAACCAGCCACCTCCTGGTGCTCATAATTGCATTTGTAAGAATCCGTGCTTGTATTCTCTAACGCAGCTGTCAATCATGTCAATGTCAAACTAGGCAGCACTGATGAAATATGAATCAAGATCCTGTTACTGTGTTGCCTATTTCTCTCCTAAAACATTTTTAGAAAATATATTTTTGCCTTCCCCACTTTCCTGCCGACATCAGCTGTTTAATGCTGACAGGCTTTTGCAACAGTGTCACTCCAAACTCTCACACAGTTAAAACATGTAAACAATGCATATTTGTGTCTTTGCTTTGACTTTGTATGTTTTCGTGCTGCACAAAAAAACTTCTTCACCCATGGTGAGAACACACCTTAATGTAGTGTTTAAAAAAACACTATTACACTATTACTATCTTTACGGTTCACAGCGCTGCAGCTTAAGAAAACACATGCAAATACACAAAACATGAGCAAATAGAGAAAACATCTTCATCAATGTGACAACACAAGCAGCATTTAGAAAACACGCTGCAAAGACCACAACACAACAGAAGTGTTTCCAGGGGACACTTTAAAGTGATGCACACGTCTGGACACGCTTATGATATTATCACGTTATTTCAAGATAATGATAATTTCACATTCTAATGTTATAAAGAACATCGCTGGCTAACGTTAGCATCTGATCGATAGCATGCTAGCGTTAGCGGGTTGCGTTGAGAGAGACCAACTAACACGTGAATCATTCATTTGTTTGATTTGTTTAACTGCAGTTTGATTGATACGGGCAAGCGAGCTAACGCTATATATCACGTTATAACGTGATATACACAATATATATCATGAAATAACGTGATAATTTCATGTCATAATGTGAAATTATCACGTTATTTCATGATATATATCGTGTATATCACGTTATAACGTGATATACACGATATATATCATGAAATAACGTGATCATTTCATGTCATAATGTGAAATTATCATTATCTTGAAATAACTTGATAATATCACATGGGTGTCCAGACATGTGCATCACTTTAAAGTGTCCTCTGGAAACACTTCTGTTGTGTTGTGGTCTTTGCAGCGTGTTTTCTAAATGCTGCTTGTGTTGTCAGATTGACGAAGATGTTTTCTCAGTTTGCTTGTGTTTTGTGTGTTTGATTTGTTAAGTTGCAGCGCTGTGAGCCCTCAGGGCCACCGTACTCTACCTGTATTACCTGTATTAGAGTGTCTTGATGGACGCAGCAGGGTGCAGGTGTGCACTCCTTTCCTTACATCTGTTCGTCTGCCAGTTTATTTGCGAACCACAAACCAGCTTTGGATTCTCTATCTGCCACTGAGCTCACAAGAGTCTGTCAGCATCAATCTCTGTCACACTGATCCAAACTGACTCAGTTAGCTAATACAATGGTTTGAGACCGTGGTCATGTCGTGTCGCTCTCCAATCCCAACATGAAGCCTTCTCCAGGGGAGGAGATTACTCCACTCTAAAGGAAGACTTGGCTGCATCATTATGTAACACTCCCCTCTAGTAGGACTACTAGCCACGTGGACACAGCTCACCTGTGTTTAGATCCACCATCTGCCCCTTTGCTTCCACAACCATCTACACTCTGCAACACACAGCATCCCTGGACATCCTCCTGCTGAAGACACCTCCATTTGTTTTGGTCCAATCTGGAGCTCAGAGATGAACCTGCAGCTCTGAGTGTGAGGAAGATTGTATAAGTGGCATGAGGAAGACGTGGGATCCTGTAGGCAGGCAGGAAGTAACACCGAGATGTGCAAACGAGTGACTAATACTGGACCAGCTGTGAATTACCATGCTCATATACTGTACTTATTTCCTATTTTCTTCCTGTTTAGACAGGTGCATCAGCAAATCATAGTCCCCATGTGTGGGTGAAGAGAAGTGAGGCTGGGATTTAGTCTCTGTTGACACCTCCGCACATTCATGGTGAAGCAGGAGAGAGAAACACAGACATGCAGACAGAATGAATAGAAAGAGGAGGACAGAGGGAGCGAGAGAGAAGAGTGAAAGAGACACAAGATATATTTGACTATGTGGGTGTGTGAAGTATCAAGGCATGCATCATAATTGTGGATTCTTCTCGGAGCAGCCGGACGTGTCACTGCAGCAGCAGCAGGACATTATTGCTCTCACAAAGTGTGTTATTTTCTACTTTAAAACAGTGGGAGCTGAGAGCGCAGAGGGCAACACAAGAGACGCTTTCAAAGACAAAATGGAAACCGTTTTGTGTCTGCTGCCTCAAGGATTTCATCAACTGGGATTATAAGAAATACTTGAACTAGTTGGAGTGATGCAGACTGGAATATAATGATGCCTCTTCACTGTCAATAAGCAAGATTTCGAGTCAAGAATTTGTCTGAGGTGAGTTTGATTGAGGAATTACATCATTTTGTTGCTGGTTTTTGTATGTGCGCATGTGTGTGTTTGGAACAAGTTGAGTTTCAAACCCAGACAAGTCAGAACATTCTGGCTTCACTCATTCACTGGTTGAGGATTAAAACTTGGCATTAGGGAAACGCTTCAAATTAGGCTCATATAAGTGCTGAGATGCATTATGTCACTGAGGGTCCTCACAAGCAGGGACAAACATTATGTGTGTGTGTGTGTGTGTGTGCATTTCTCTGTGCTTTTGGGTACCGAAACTCGACTTCTCAAAAGCCCAGTATGCGATGTAGTCAGCCCACGCTGTTTCCCGTTGCCATGGAAACCATTGCCCAGTGCTAAAAGCAGTTCTATTCTGTGCTCTGTGTGTGTGTGTGTGTGTGTGTGTGTGTGTGTGTGTGCGTGCATGTTTGTGTGTGAGGGAGAAAAACACATTAATCTCTAAAGTAAAACAGGCTTATTGGAGCTTAATATATCTACTGACAGCTGTTTCTACTGTATGTTGTGAGTCATGGAGGTGATGTATGAACTAATATACAGTCAGGTATCACGACATTCACCTTCCTGCCTCCCTCCTCTCTGGATCTTTCTCCTTGTTTATCTCTCTGTACCTTTCTCTCCATCAACACGTATCTTCTGTCTCTGTGTCTCTAAGATGGCTGTCAGCCCTACCATCCTCCTCCTCCTGCTGTCACTAGCTGTCTCTGGCTCAGCCCACCCGTCTCCTCCACCTCCTCGGGGCTGCAGTGTGGATGTGGACCCTCCGTACCGGGTGCTGTGTGACCTGGAGGCGGTGTGGGGTGTGGTCCTGGAGGCCGTGGCCTGCAGCGGCGGCCTGGCCTCTCTGGTCCTCGCCGTGCTGCTGCTGGTCAAGCTGCGCTCCATCTCCGACCCGGCCCGGCGCTCCGGGATGGGCCCTCTGCTCCTGCTGCTGGGCACGCTCCTGGGGCTCTTCTCCATCTCGCTGGCTTTCCTGGTGGGGAAGAACCAGGCGCTCTGTGTGGTCCGCAGAGCCTTCTGGGGGCCCCTCTTCGCCCTCTGCTTCTCCAGCCTGCTGGTGCAGGGCGTGAGGCTCCGGAGGCTGGTGGCGGGGAAGGCGAGCCCGTCGGGCAGCTCTCTGGCGGCGCTGGGCCTGGCCCTGGCCCTGGTCCAGGGGATCATCTCTGCTGAATGGGTCCTGCTGACTGTAGTTAGAGAGGGGCACCCGGCCTGCGAATACCCGCCTTTAGACTTTGCTCTGACGTGCAGCTACACCCTGGGGCTGCTGCTCATCGCCATGGGGCTCTCCCTGGCCGTGGTGCTGTGTGGAGGAGAGATGGTGTCAGATGGAGCAGGTGGGAGTGAAGAAGATCGAGAAGGAGATAGTGAAAAACGGAGATGGAAGTGTAACGCCGTCTGGCTCTTCCTGTCCAGTCTGGCCTCAGCGCTGCTCTGGGTGGCCTGGCTGGGCTTCTACCTGTACGGCAGCCAGGCGCTGAGGGGGAAAGGGAAGGGAGGAGGGAAGAAGGAGGCGAAGGTGTTGGACGAGCCGGCGCTGGCGGTGGCGCTGGTCATCCAGGGCTGGATCCTGCTGCTGCTGCACGCCATCCCAGAGGCCCACCTGTGTCTCCGGAACCCGCCACAAACCACCACGCAGGACTTCTTCGACACCAGTAACACCTCCCCTCCTCCACATTTCGGAGACGAGCTCCCAGCGCACTCTCACCGACCCTTCCCCGAGAACCAGTCCTTCTCTATCGAG
This sequence comes from Centropristis striata, assembly GCF_030273125.1. Taxonomy (NCBI): domain Eukaryota; kingdom Metazoa; phylum Chordata; class Actinopteri; order Perciformes; family Serranidae; genus Centropristis; species Centropristis striata. The sequence goes on along the minus strand of NC_081517.1, from coordinate 879,796 downwards.
GAGCACGGCGCAAGTAGGCTTATGTAATGTGTGTGTTTGTGTATTTGTGTGTACCTGTGCAGCTTTGTATAGCAGAAAAAAAAGTTTTAACCCATTGACGCCTAAAACGCCTGTAAAACCTTTTAAAATAAGCCCCTAAAACCTGAAGTTTTTCTGGAAATTCATCAGAAGTGTCAACGCTTCTACTAAATAATAGATTTTTCAGCCTCTGTAGCAGATAGAAATGAAATTCAAAAACTATTTGTGAGCTTATACAAATACTACAAAACGACGTATCCGCTTTCCAGGCTTCAATGGGTTAAAGGAAAAAAAAATTCAGCCTGGGTCAGATGGTGCCTACTAATAGCAGTTATTAGGTTGTATTTTTTAACATTTTAGGTTGAGCACAAAATAAGTCTGGCATTTAAATGTTTTATGGTAATTCATGGGGTCATGAGAACATTGTTGCCTGGCAACGTGCAACAAAAACGGATGTTGCCTTGATCCCGCTTCAAAAAATTATGAATGATTTTGTTTTTCCTGCATTCAGTGTCATGTAGAAGAATGAAAAAGGAGAAAACAAAAGTTATTCACTTCAGTGGAATGTGATATTTTCTAAATATTACAATGCAGCGATCACAGCTGTCTGACCTGAGGCTGAAATATGGTCAACATGGCTCTGGTCAGCTGAATATTTCTCATTTGCAATGGATTTTAAACAATACTTTTTGGTGAAGAGCTTCTGAGCAACTTTCACTAAGGGACTCAGAGAACTCTAAGCTAATAGAAGGATGACATCATGTCCCGTAGATTAATTTACTGTCTGTCTACAGTGATTGGTTGATAGGTATCTGCCTGTCTGTGTCATCGAATTAATTAAGTTGTCAGCAATACACAATACATGGATGCATGAAAAGGAACTAGACTGGATAAAATACATATAAATATGCAATGTAAACTTTTATTGAACTGCAGACCAATGCACTGGTAGGTTTGTTTGCTGCAAAGTGTGGCTCACTTTAAATGACTGTAGCCTACACCAGCTATTCTCAACGTTGGGGTCGGGACCCCAATTGGGGTCGTGAGATGATTTCTGGGGGTCGCCAAATCATTTTGGAAGTCAGCTCTGTCTCCACTGTGTTAAAGTGTTCATGTGTTAATGTGTTTTAGTCTTTTTGGTCATTTCATGTCTTTTTTTGGTCATTTTGTGTTGTTTTTTTCATTTTGTGTCTTTTTTGGTCATTTTGTGGGTTTTTTTTTGTCATTTTGTGTCTTTTTTTTGGTCAGTTTGTGTCTTTTTGGTCATTTTGTTTCCTTTTTTGGTCATTTTGTGTCTTTTTTTTGTAATTTTGTGTCTTTTTATGGTCATTTCGTGTCTTTTTGGTCATTTTGTTTCTTTTTGGGTCATTTTGTGTCTTTTTTTTTATCATTTTGTGGTCATTTTGTGTCTTTTTTGGTAATTTTGTGTCTTTTGGTAATTTTGTGTCTTTTTGATCATTTTGTGGTCAATTAGTGTCTTTTTTGGTCATTTTGTGTCTTTTTTTGGTAATTTTGTTTGTGAGATTGTGTTCAGTGAGCGGGGACATGTATGTTAAATTGGGGGTCGCGACTCAAAAAGGTTGAGAGCTACTGGCCTACACCATCTGAAATCCAATTGAACCTGATGAAATGCCTGATTATCAAGCAGGCTTATAGGGGAATGTATGAGTCATTTCACTTTGGTTGCTCTCTATTTTTATCTGAAGCCAAACGCACAGATGAAGAGCTAAACTATGATCAACCTGGATAAACAAACAGTGGAGGCAGCAGCAGGATGCAGTCAGAGTCTTGTAGGAAAGAAGACTTCAGGAGAGATTATATTGTTTTTATAAAAAGTATTGCCGACTACGGAGGAGTCATACAGAAAGGAAAGTCATGTGACAGTGTGAGCAAGTCATGAGAGGATCTATTAAGGATGAGGTTATGTCTCCTATCACTTTCCTTAATGAACAGTAACTCCCTGTCTCTGTAATCTACAAGTACAGCTTGTGACCCAGGTTCAAAAAAAAATTTGAAGTGATATATTTGAAGGAAGACATAAGACAATCAGCCTCTTCCCAATGTCAAGTTGAATAAAGGGCAATACAACACATGAGACAGAATTAAAGGCACACATTTACAATTGGGAAATGAAGAGAAAAATCCAATGTTTCAATATCCTGCAATGAACTTAGCTACTAAGTAGTGGAAAACATTCAATGTTTGACCTTTTATTAGCATCTCCAAATCCTAATATTGAATTATTGAATCATTTTAAACAGTGCCCTAAAATATTCCTAAAATGGAATGAAAACAGTAAAGTCTGTGGCTTGTGGAGATTACATTGTGACACGATAGATAACTAATAACTATTGTGTGGATTATTTAGACCAGTAGTTCTCAACCTTTTTGAGTCACGACCCCCAATTTAACATGCATGTTGTCTGTGACCCCCGCTCACTGAATAGAATCTCACATGCACAGTTAAGATCACCCAAAAAATAAACAAAATGACCAAAAAAAAGACACAAATTGAGCAAAAAAGACACAAAATGAACAGAAAAGACACAAAATGACCAAAAAAAGACACAAAATTACCCAAAAAAAGGCACAAAATGACCAAAGAAAAGACACAAAATGACCAAAAAAGACACAAAATGACCCAAAAAAGAAACAAAATGACCAAAAAAAGACACAAAATTACTAAAAAAGACACAAAATGTCAAAAAAAAGACACAAAATGACCTAAAAAGACACAAAATGACAAAAAAAAGACACAAAATGACAAAAAAACCCGCAATGACCAAAAAAAGACATTAAGTGACCAAAAAGACTAAAACACATGAACACTTTAACACAGTGGAGACAGAGCTGACTTCCAAAATGATTTGGAGACCCCCAGAAATCATCTTGCGACCCCAATTGGGGTCCCGACCCCAAGGTTGAGAATAGCTGATTTAGACAGTAGTGAATGAGTGAACAAGTGAGTGATTTGGGGCAAAAACATAGGGTGTGGTTGGAAATTCAATCTGACTTAATGAATGATTCAGGTGCTCATTAAGACAGAGTGCCCGGCCTGGTGCTCTGAATAACTTAATTCATATATTCAAACAGCACCTAATATCAATAACAGCATCCTAATATACAAAAGGCCCAGTTTGTTTACATACACACACCTTGTCTCCCTCTCAAGGCTCTGCAGATGCTAACAGCTGTTTGCAATTACTGTCTTATTAGAGCTCGACTCAGGTTGAAGGTGGTTCCTAGAAATAGAATCACAAAGTGGCCTGCTGGTTAGATGGGTGTTTTGCCTATTTTCTATAATTTAAAGTTAATTTGTCACCAATGTAAACAAAGAGTATGACTCTCCTGGATGTATAAAAATCGTGTTATGGCCATGTTTTGTCTTGTATACGACACATAATATTACAACACCCATAATCCTCTTTGACCTCCATGGTCATGGAGAAAAGGACAGTTAAAAGCTGCCTTCAAATGAACTTGTGAACTCGTTAATACACAAGATGCTTTGTATTCAAGTGGTTACGTCTCAAAGACCCTGAGGCCAACAGGTTAGCAAGGTAGCCAACGGCTAACATAATGTTAATGCAGGAAATGCTAATGCTAACATCCATGGCCTCCACCTTTTTCTGTAAACGTCAGCATACGCATCATAATTTGTACACTCAGAGCTTTCAGATATTTCAATTCAATTCAATTCAACTTTATTTATAGAGCGCATTTCATGCACAAGGCAGACTCAATGTGCTTCACAATGGATAAACATAATTACAGTTAAGAAACAAGACAAAACAACAGAAAAAAAACAAAACCAAACAATTCAGAAATTATTTTCATGGATGTGATAAGAGGGTGGTGTCCATATTGGCTGATCTTGTAAACATGACACCTTTTGAATGCACCAATAGACGGAAATCTGAGCAGTAGCGAATTCAAGTAAATGAAGCGATTTAAGCTGCAGATTATGTCTGTTTACCTGCTCAAACATGACTGGTCAACACTAATCGGACTACAAATGAAAACCAGAACACTTCTGATGACCCTAATCTGTCCTGTTGCCTACAGATTCTGCATTAATATCTGACAATAAAGATTACTGAAGCTAAAAGGACACCTGAGAAGTGCTCCAAGTAATAGTGAGTCACATTACTTTGTTGATGGAAAAAACAAACAGGATTTTACAAAAAATAACTCCTTCCACCTTGGACCTTTATGACATGAGGGCACCAAACTCCAGCACCAATAAGCATGATGGAGAAATCCATCCAGCCCAACAAACCTTACAGGAGAGTGAGGGAGAAATGAACCAAACACAGTCTGCAGACGCCCACACAGAACTGGAAAGAGGTCTGATCCACCATAATAATTAGAATCACCTGCGTGGGTTTGCTATGGATGTGAAGGGAGTTATCAACTGGTTGGGAAAATTATACTTCAACCTCAGGTTTAATGCATGCATGCTTTGTAACAGTCATTTATCAAAGCAGCTTCTCTTGGAACTGGAATCATTTTTGATCTAGAAGATGTAACATTTGTTAGCAAAACACCTGTAACTTGTGTTTGTGCTTTGCTTTGCTGGTCCGTCAGCTCTCCGGAGTGGAACGTACCACAGCAGCCACGGCAGCATGCGTCCTGGTATCGCCTTCAGAGGCCACGTCTACCAGCCCACTGAGATGGCTCTGGTCATGAACGGTGGAACAGTAAGTATGGAAGGAACACTGTGTAGGCACGTTTCCATTAGGTTCTTTTCCCTCTAGTGAGGCGCTATGGGTGTGACTTGGGAGAGAGGATCCGCACAACTCCACCAGTTAGCTGCTCAGGTAGCGGCTAGTGATGTTCGATACCATCGATTTCCTTTCCGATCCGATACGGAGTAAAATTCAGGCTGGTATCGGCGATACCAGTCCGATACCAATACTTTGTGCAAATACACCTAATTTGCCTGGTAAATCTAAAAAGAGTGTATTTCAAATGGCTTAAGAATGAATAGAAGACGTCAGAGTCACTTATTTATTTTAAACTCAGAAGTATACGGACTCATTCACAATATAGCTTCTTTCCGCTCCGCCATTGAATTACACACACACACACACTGAGAGAGAGAAGAGTGAGCAGCAGCGTGCCACATCGCTTACGTATTAGGCTCTTACCCAGGCGGAAGAAAAAGTAGTTCCTACCAGCAGCGTGTCATTTAGACAAGATCGGAATAGTTTAGTTACTTTCCACCGTATTCCTGTTAATGACATACATTACCACAAATGACTGAAGTATCAAAAGTATCGATATTTTCATTTGAGAATCGATTTTAGAGCATACAGATCTGGTATCGGAAGTATCGATATTTCAGTATCGATCCGCACATCACTAGTAGAAAGTACCTGCCTCAGGTAGGTACTTTCTGAGCCTCTACTGAGGAGTGATTTCGTGCATGTGTGATTAATTTGCAGACTGGTGCAAACTGGACTCTGAGTGGTTAACAGCTCCTGTTCTGCTGACTGCAGCTGGGAGAGGACTGGGCCGCTTGTGAGTGCTTTGGGACGGCGCTACTCGCTAAGAAGAGTAGGAACGAGTCTCCAATAAAAAACAAAAAAGTCGCTAGATTTGTCGCTCGTTGCATTTTTGGAAAAGAGTCGCTAGAGGGGTCTGAATAGTTGCAAAATATAAGTTGGCAACACTGCTTGCTGCGTCGGTCTGTTAACACAGTTGGACTCCATTGGTTAGCAGCTACAAAAGCTCAGTGTATGGGAACAAACTAACTAGTGGGCGGAGCCAAAACACTCAGCCGCTCTCCAAAAAGTATTTAGAAAGTACTTTATGGAAACACGCCTTATTTTACTCTGTTTCATTTAGTAAATAACCAACCACAGCTTTTTTTTTTTTTTTTCCCACAATATTTTTATTGAAGTTTACACATTTATAGACAGCAGTGGAACATGATCACCAAGTTACATTTCTCATTAAAAAAAGATACATCACATTTCACATATTCCACATAACACAAGTAAATTGACAAACAAAACCAGACAAAACAAAACAAAAGAGAGAAAAACAACAACAACCACCAAACAAAAACCAAACAAACAAACAAACTCAGCAACAACTCAGCACCTCACAACCGAGTCAAGGTGAATGCGCACCCTGATTTGCAAGAAACTTCAATAAGGGTCTCCACACTTTTTCAAAATAACCAACCACAGCTTTATGTACTGATTCACTACTTGTTTGTTTTCTCTTCAGATGCCCACCGCTCCAGTTAACTACACTGGACGACGGTTATGGTAAAGTGGGACTTGACCAGGAGTCACTGGTGTAACACTGGTGTGTGATTGCAGAATTTCCTGTTGCCTAAAAAGAAGAATGAGATATTTGAAACATTACATATCACACAGGATGGATTTAATAGGAACTAAAAAAAATGTTTAATGCATTTATGTTTCTTCACTCGTGTATGAATTTTACATTTTTAGAAACAATCCTAATAATATTTTGCTGAAGTTTTCTGGGTTTCCCGGTAGACTGGACACAAGAGGAGGAAGTGAAAGTAACGGCGCTTCCACTGTTTGGGAGGTTGGCCATAAAGCAAAAGCAGAGTGCATTTATTCTGATCAACACAGATATTCTTTAGTATAATATGTAAATAAATACACTGATGAGGAGTGTATAAGGAGGGCTTATTTTATTATATATAACATGAATATCAAAGGCTAGTGTTCAATGGGAGATAGACCATGAAGATGAAATGATTTGAATGTAATGAAGTAAAGATTTTACTGAACAAATGCTGTTATGTGGTGAAACCAGTTCATCAGTTTGCTTCATAAAAACACTTTTCTTCTCTTTCTATCTGGCGTCAAGCTACAAGTCGGAAAAACCTTTAGGGTGTTTATGTAAATTACCTGCATACGCCTACAAAGCTTGCTTGGCCTCAGTATTACATGCTGGAAACACCCAAAGGACTTGGAGTGTTTTTCTCTCCGTATCTCATTCTATTATCAGCTCCTGGACAGTTCATGGTGTATTGATAGCTGCCATGTATTTAACAGAGCTGACTGGTGATTTAACAGGCTAAAACCAGTCTAACACTCACAGAAATGTTTTTTTTTAATAAGCATATCATGAAAAGCCATTTAATACTGCAATACCAATGCTGCAGTATATAGGGATTACTGTTGGAGGTTGTGATTTTGCACTTTATCATGTCTGGGCATTGTGATATTTGAGATGCATGTAAAAGCTCAGTTTAACGCAGATAATGTATTTTGTCAGAATTAATTGTATTTTGAATGTTTTATAGACTTTTGATATACATATGGAAGAGATATACCAGTTTGAGTGTTGAATTAATAAGTTCATTCTTCACATTGGAAAAAGCAGTTGCCAAAATCATCTACAATTCTATAACAACTGGGAAAAACTATCTGCGAAGGAGGACCACGGGGTGGAACAGCTACTCAATGGACTTTGAGTCTCAATCATGTTGCTATGGTTACTTTGGATCATTATACACTTTGTTTGAGATGTTTGGGGACATCTCATTATATTCTGGTATTCAGGATCCCTTTAAGTTTAAAATTCCATCGAATATAGAGAAAACATTTAGTCATCCATCACTGTGAACTTAACTGGAACAGATTCAAATGCATTTATACTGCTTACATTAGTGACGGAGCAAAGTTTGGCTCCGAGACGACGAGGCAGATTTCTAGTCGACAGCTGCTGTTCTGGCTTTTGAACTCTGACGCAACTTCATACTTGACTGGATTGAAGCAGTGTTGATCTCTGAGCTGCAGTGAATTCTTCATCCAGTTGAGATACAATTCAAAGAACAGTCACCATGTTCACGTCGTGACATTTCTTCTTTCTATAAGACTAACCTAAATAATTTGCTTTTGTGTACAAGTGTGTGCTCAGATATTGTACAATGAAAATATTATCATCACAGGATTTTTATGTATTATCCCTATATAACTGAGTTTTAATCATGTAAATAATCAAGATGTGAAAATTGTATTTTCCTTTTGAGATGCTCTTATGATGATAGCACTTTCACTGTTTTATGGCAGCGTAACATGAATGTCTGTAACGTGATTCGCACAAAGTGGCAAATACATGGGTGCAGTTTTTCTGTTAATTATTGTCTGATCATTGAAATTATTTTATTCATCCCTCTGTCCTTATGGTACACTAATGCAGCTGTTCTCAACCTTGGGGTCGGGACCCCAATTGGGGTCGCGAGATGATTTCTGGGGGTCGCCAAATCATTTTGGAAGTCAGCTCTGTCTCCACTGTGTTAAAGTGTTCATTTGTTAATGTGTTTTTGGTCACTTAATGTCTTTTTTGGTCATTTTGTGGGGGTTTTTGTTTGTCATTTGGTGTCTTTTTTGTGTCTTTTTTTGGTAATTTTGTGTCTTTTTTGGTCATTCTGTCTCTTTTTAGGCCATTTTGTGTCTTTTTTTGATCATTTTGTGTTTTTTTTTATCATTTTGTGGTCAATTTGTGTCTTTTTTGGTCATTTTGTTTCCTTTTTTGGTCGTTTTGTTTCCTTTTTTGGTCGTTTTGTTTACTTTTTTGGTCATTTTCTGTCTTTTTTGGTAATTTTGTGTCTTTTTTTGGTAATTTTGTGTCTTTTTTGGTCATTTTGTGTCTTTTTTTGGTCATTTTGTGTCTTTTTTTGAGCATTTTGTGTCTTTTTTTGATCATTTTGTGGTCAATTTGTGTCTTTTTTGGTCATTTTCTGTCTTTTCTGTTCATTTTCCGTCTTTTTCTGTCTTTTTTGGTTATTTTGTTTCCTTTTTTCGGTCATTTTGTTTCTTTTTTGGGTGATCTGAACTGTGCGTGTGAGATTGTGTTCAGTGAGTGGGGGTCGTGGACAACATGCATGTTAAATTGGGGGTCGCGACTCAAAAAGGTTGAGAACTACTGCACTAATGGATCCAGTTTACTATAGGCCTCTTTACTTCTTAGAGGTGCAGCTGTACAAATGAATGACTGTGAAAACAGAAGAGTAGAGTGTATAGTAACAGAAAGAGCTCAATGCATTGCAACTAATACAAAAAACACCCTCACAACTTTGAAAACACATAGAAGCTGCAAATACATGAATCACAAGCAAATTATCAAATGCAAGGTTTTCACACTAAATACTGATGTCCATGTGTGCTTTTCTGTAAAGATTATTCCATAAAGATGTCTAGAGTGCACACATCAATAAATACATTTATTCCCAAGTTACCTACTGGTAACACAAACTGGGTGTTGAAAAATAACACATTTTAAAAATATATATTTATAAAACATTACAGAATCAGAGTGGGTTTTGCTCATTTCAAACAAAGAATTAGAGCCCGGCCGACATGGGATTTTTTGAGCCTGATACTGATTTTACAGTGAGAGAGAAAGGCACCAAGAACAGATAACAGAGCTGATCTAATTTTTTTCTTTAAAAAATGTTTTTTTCAATGTGGGTTGTGCACCAATTTTGCACCAATATGACTATTGAAAAGTACCCAGAAGGCTTTTCAAACAAATATTATTAATATATTATGAAAGTATATTTCACATTATTGCACATTACTATTATTATCAATACAATGTATCGCACTGCTGATCATTTAAATAAGAATAAATTAAAATAAAACAAATAGCTAAATAGACAGTTATCAGTGTATGTCCAGTATCAGTTAATAGCTGACCTTTTAATTAACAATAAATACAATTCAAATGAATAGCTGACACCTTTCTATATCATACATTTTCTGCATAAAATGTTCTATAAAAAAGATTTTCGAATCAGCACATATTGGAAAACCTATATGCACGTATATATCAACAGATACCAATCTGTCTGTGATCTGATCCGATATAAAACCCATAAAATCAACCTATAGATAGATCATTGGGACTCTACACAGTACATAATGGTTTTCACACTTGTCAGATTGTGTTATGGTATTTCTGTATCATTTAGAACAAGTATAAGGAGTTTGGATGGTTTGAGGGAAATGAAGACATGCAGGATGTCTCCCTCTGTGTTGTTGAATCGTGAGCCAGTTCCTCATAGCTCCATCCATCAAAAATAGCAACGGAGCAGCTGTTCTAAAATCCCTCGCTGCATGTGGGAGTGTTTTAAAGTAACCTGTGCCATATTCAAGTCATGGCACTTTAAATCCTCTGGCTGTTGGAGGCTGTAGATGGAGGTTGGGAGCTCTAGCTCAGGTTGCAGGTTGGAGGCTGAGAGCAGAGAGGCTGCAGGTTAAAGGAACACTCCACCGTTTTTTCATATTAAAACATGTTATTGGGTCAAGTAAGACGAGTTGATACAGACCTCTTGCGTCTCAATGCGTGCACTCAATCGCCCTGGCGCGCGGCGCCACTTGGCTAGCACTTAGCTTAGCCCAGTTCATTCATTAGGATCCAAACAGATGGACAGTTAGAAGCGACCAAACTCCTCCACGTTTTCCCTATTTAAATACAGCTACACGAGTAGTTAAACGACCAAGTATGGCCACACAAAATAATAATAATCTCCTGAGGGGAGAAGATTTTTCAGGAGTGATGATATTACTGCGCCGAGTCGAAGTGCTCCCAAGTGCTATTCCGCCATACATTATAGTTCTCCTTTTTATCCGCTTAGAAAAGCGCCACGTTTTATTTTGTGTCGCCATACTGCGCCGTTTAACTACTCGTGTAGCTGTATTTAAATAGGGAAAACGTGGAGGAGTTTGGTCGCTTCTAACTGTCCATCTGTTTGGATCCTAATGAATGAACTGGGCTAAGCTAAGTGCTAGCCAAGTGGCGCCGCGCGCCAGGGCGATTGAGTGCACGCATTGAGACGCAAGAGGTCTGTATCAACTCGTCTTACTTGACCCAATAACATGTTTTAATATGAAAAAACGGTGAAGTGTTCCTTTAAAGCTGCTAACAGCTGATGGGCTGTAGTTGGATGCTGGTATTGCAGTTGGCTGTGAGAGGCAGCAGGCAGGAGACACCAGCTGGTTCCTGGAAGCTGCAGTCAGAAGATGGGGATTCAGCTGGTAAACGTGGGTGGTTTTAAATTTAGAAGTAGCAGGCAGAGGCTGAGGTTGAAAGTGGATACAGCCAACCTCCATGAGAACACTGAGGCTGGTGCTGATGGAAAAGGCTTTAAGTTTGTTGCTGTAAATGGGAAACCATAAGGATGGTTGCTGTTGCACTGGCTGCCCACCAGATGATGAAGCAACATTTCTGGGCTGCAGATGACCAGCGGAAGTTGCAAGTGCAAGATGGTGTAGAGGCACATGCACATGCAGCAGAACAACCTGGTCTCACAGGAATCCGTGAAATAGCCACGGATTTCGCTTAACTCAAAATCCGTGGAATAGCCACGGAATCACTCAAATTTCCGTGAAACTGACACGGATTTGGCTACAATGCAAGTTAATGCCAGTCATATCCCGTGGCTATTCCAACATACAAAGTGATTATGTACATTCACTGAGTGAATATTTAGAAAATAAAACATATATTTCTCGCTAGAAATGTGATCAAAATCCATTTTTATGCAGAAACTAAGTCAAAATATTGATTTTTCACTAAAAATGAGAGAACTGTCCGCCATGTTTTTTGTTCTGACCGCCGGGACCTTGAAAGTCACGTGACTTGGAACAAACCAATAGGAACAAATATCCATGGAATAGCCACGGGATATGACTGGCATTAACTTGCATTGTAGCAAAATCCGTGTCAGTTTCACGGAAATTTGAGCGATTCCGTGGCTATTCCACGGACTTTGAGTTAAGCGAAATCCGTGGCTATTTCACGGATTTCTGTGAGACCAGGTTCAGCAGAAGATGGTCTTGGTAATGGCCCTTTAACTTGTGAGGCTGAAGGTGAGGGGACTGGCTTAGACTGACTCCAGGCACAAATTAAAAGATGAAAAGATTAAAAGAGGAATGCCTCAATTACCCGTCTGTATCAAGTGTTGTCGAATCACATCTTGGTACAAGTCGTTCACATTTGACACGTGGCAGAAAGGCTGCCATGATCAGACAGGGATGTGTCAGAAGCCTTTTAACCATTTGACCATCATCATACTGACACCACAGCTCCATCTTTATCATAGTCACCGCTAGTTTACCTAGTTATACCATGGTTTGATTGTTATTTCCTATTACTATATCTATTAATAGTTATATTCAGTTATATTTGTGTTTATTTGTACACTTATTGGCCATTTTTTTATGTACACCTGTTCAATTGCTCATTAACGCAAATATCTAATCAGCCAATCACATGGCAGCAACTCAATTGAGGCCTGTAGATATAGTCAAGACTACCTGCTGAAGTTCAAAGAGAGCATCAGAATGGGGAAAAAGTGATTGAAGTGGCTTTGAATGTTCCTGGGTTGTTTGTGCCAGTTGGTCTGAGTATTTCACCAACTGCTGAACTACCAACCATCTCTAGGGTTTACAGAGAATGGTTCAAAAAAGAGAAAACATCCAGTGAGCAGCTGAAATGCCTTGTTCATGCCAGAGGTCAAAGCTAGACTGGTTTGAGATGATAGAAGACCATCTCTGAACACACAACATGTCCAACCTACAGCAGCAGAAGACCACACCGCCACTTTATTAGGTACACCTTACTAGCTAATAAAGTGGCAGATGAGTGTATGTGTTTACATATTAATATTATTTGTAACTGTGCCATGCTCTGTATTTTTGCGTCTTTGTGAATTTATTGGTTCAATAAAGGGGAAAATTATATTTTAAAAACTGGCTGAGCTAGCATTAGCTTTATTTTAACCAACCGTTTAGTGTTTTACATCCAAAAAATGGCATACAGACGCTCACAAGTAACTAATTTCACAAGTAAGTGTTTCATTGTTAAAATCAACCAACAAAACCAAAATAAACCAACATAAGATTAAAAAAGCAAGCTTATTCTGAGTTTCTTTCAGCTTTGACTCCATTTAAGAGGTCCAGTCCCCTTTAAGGGCCCTTTGGGTGTTTGGGTTTTGAGGGCAGTATTGGTTGAGGCTTATTTTTCAACACTCAATATTGTTGATATGTTTGGTTGGTAGTATTGCCTTTGTTATTTATTTATTGTTTGTTTGTTTGTTATGCTACACCAGTAGTTCTCAACCTTTTTGAGTCGCGACCCTCAATTTAACATGCATGTTGTCCGCGACCCCCACTCACTGAACACAATCTCACACGCACAGTTCAGATCACCCAAAAGACACAAATTGACCAAAAAAGACACAAAATGACCAAGAAAAGACACAAATTGACCAAAAAAGACACAAAATGACCAATAAAAGACACAAATGACCAAAAAAACACACAAAATTAACAAAAAATGACCAAAAAAGGTATAAATTGACCACAAAAGGATTTAAAAAAAGACATAAAATGACCAAAAAAAGACACAAAATGACCAAAAAGGCACAAATTGACCACAAAATGATAAAAAAAAAGACACAAAATGACTAAAAAAGACACAAAATAACAAAAATGACACAAATTGACTACAAAATGATAAAAAAGACACAAAATGACTATAAAAAGACACAAATTGACCAAAATAAGGAAACAAAATTACCAAAAAAAGACACAAAATTACCAAAAAAAGACACAAAATTACCAAAAAAGACACAAAATTACCAAAAAGACTAAAACACATGAACACTTTAACACAGTGGAGACAGAGCTGACTTCCAAAATGATTTGGCGACCCCCAAAAATCATCTCGCGACCCCAACTGGGGTCCCGACCCCAAGGTTGGGAAACGCTGCGCTACACTACTACTCTTTGTTGGTGTTGCTATTATTGCCCAATTGATGCTTTTTTCGTCATTGATGCTTGTTTGTTTGTTTTAAACTAAATGGAAAAAACAATCAAAAATTGATCACAAAAAAAAAAGGCGGGCTTACCTGTTGCTTAGCTCCGGTTGCTCAGTCCGGTGCAACCGGGAAAGTCTTCCCCGCTGGTTGCTACGGACGCCCGGCTCGTCACTAACCGGAAGGAGGAGAAACTACTTCCGGGTGAAAAAAGTAAACTGCTATCCACGTGAACTACCTAAAAGGTACAAAGTAAGTTAACCGCTTATTAACTTTACATTTTATAGTTCACTGTGAGATTATGATTAAACAGTCTAACTGTCTGTCTGACTGATTAGTTTGGTTCTTCATTGTTTTAATATGTTTCTGCTATTAGACGTTAGCTGCTGTTAGCTGCTAGCCAGCACGGTTTACCAGCCAGTGCTTTAAATAAAAATGGAAAAAGTCTCATTCTGCATGAAAAGTGTTGCTCTCAGCACGCTATAACTCTGAATGTGTTGCATGCTAACTTGATGTGAGTCAGTTTATCTTCACTGAGTCCAGTGAAGGCGCCATGGATTATTAACTCACTAACAGTGGGACTGAAACACACAACACAACACGTTTCACATTTTATTTTTTCAGACGGATTCCGATGAGGACGTGATCTTCGTTTCTGAGAAGTGTGCTCCTAAATCCAGAGAGATTGTCCTTGACCAGGTACTGATTTTTACCATCTGGTATTCAACTTTAAATCAATTTCCCCCCCTGACGATTAATACATTTTTACTATATGACATTGTGCAGAAAAAACAATACAAGCAGACGTTCAAAGTCTGAGAATCGCATTCATGTAAAATTTGTAACACATTACTAAGCAAGAGTGAATCTCTTAAAGTCTAAAATGTAGTTTAGTTCAGCTTTTTCATTTCATTCGAACATGTGCGAGAAACACAACAAAGTAAACTGAAAAACAAACAAATCCAATGAGAATAATCAAAACAACAACAGCAATAGTCAAAACAAAAGCTATAATGTGAAAGCAACATGTCCGAAAAGGAGAAAGATGACGCATAATATGCTGATTTAAACCTTCTCCACTACTCAACTAACATTTCCCCCCCCTAAAATTACATATTGACATAATACACATTTACAAAAAAATAGAAAATAAATAGATTAAATAAATAAATACATAAATAATTAATTTATCATTTATGAAAACACTCCTTCTTTTTTATTTTTAAAGCCCTTCTTCCTCCCTGTACCTGGTGAAAAACAAGTGTTTGTACTGCTTTTTAAACTGGATCATGCTGGGACATTGGTCTGTTCTACAGCCTCACTCCACAAACTGAAGGACAAAATGATGAATGATGAAGATTAGATGAGTAGAAGCAGCAGTAAACCTCAACCTGTGCATAGATTGAATTGGCTGTCATGTGCAGACCTACACTACCGGTCAAAAGTTTTAGAACACCCCAATTTTTCCAGTTTTTTATTGAAATTCAAGCAGTTCAAGTCAAATGAACAGCTTGAAAGGGTCCAAAGGTAAGTGGTGAACTGCCAGAGGTAAATAAAAAAAGGTAAGCTTAACCAAAACTGGAAAATAATGTACATTTCAGAATTATACAAGTAGGCCTTTTTCAGGGAACAAGAAATGGGTTAACAACTTAACTCTATGGAGTCTTGGGCTATTTTGTCCATTTTTTAATTATTTTCATGTCTTTGTAAGTCATTTTGTGTCTTTTTTGGTCATTTTGTGTCTTTTTTTAGTCATTTTGTGTCTTTTTTTGGTCATTTTGTGTCTTTTTTTAGTACTTTAGTTCAACATAAAATGTGATTTTGAATCTTTTTTTTACTTTCAAAACACTATCATGCTCAATAAAGAATTTCAAATGTTGCAAATGTGCATTAATTTCAGAGTACACTGAGACATTAAACTGCATCATTTTCAATTAAATTCTGGAAAAGATGGTGTGTTCTAAAACTTTTGACCAGTAGTGTATGTATAAGTGTATGATCCATGAAAACAGGTTTTGATTCATTTTTATATTATAGTTTAAACATTTTGTCCCTTTATTCTGCTGTGTTCCCTGCAGACGCAGCGACTGGCCCTGCAGAGAGACATTGATCAGCTGTCCCAGCCCAGACAGCAGGCCAAACCATTGGTACACACACATACAGTCTATACGCCTGGTTTTACAATTCAATATATTATCAAAAGGTGTTGTCTTGCAATAATTGTATTCTTCTTGCCAGTCAAGCCAGCGATCTGTGGAGAGGCCAGAGGAAAAGGTGAAAATGAAGAAGGAGGAACTGAAGAGTGAGGACAATTGTGTCAAGAAAGTGAAGAAAAACAAGAAAAACTCTCTGCCTGAAAATAAAAACTCTAGTGTTGATAATGGGAGCCAAGCAGAGGTGAAAAAAGAAAAGAAGAAAGGTAAAGCAGTTGGTATAATTGTTATAGATACAGAAGGAGATTCTGTCAATGGAGGTGGTGAAAAGGAAGAGAAGAGGAAAAAGAAGAAGAGGAAAATTGTCTCTGAATGTCTGAATGAAGTCGATGGTTCTGGTTCTGACAAAGAAGTCAGCAAAAAGAAGAAGAAGAGGAAGGAAAAGCAGCTGGCAGATGATGAGGATTTAGTCAAAGAAGAAGTAGAAGAAAAGAAACAGAGGAAGGAGAAGAAAGGCAAAAATAAATCTGTACAAATAGAAAAAGTAAATATAGAGAAAGAGGAGGAGGAAGAGCAGCAAGTGCCAAAAAAAGCCAAGAAGACAAAAAACAAAATTTTAAATGTAAGAATAGAAGAGCAAGTTAAAGAGAAGAAGAAGAAGAAAACTAGTGATGAAGAAACTACTGAAGCTTTGGATGGAGTGAGTGTAAAAAAAATAAAAAAGAAAGCTAAAACGAAAGTGGCTGAAAATGGAGTGAAGTCAGAAACACCTGAGGGAGAGACAGGTGAGGTCACAGAGGTAAAGGTGAAAAAGAAGAAAAAAAAGGAAGCGAGTACTAAAGAAAATGAATTAGGAACGCCTCAGATCAAAGGAAACAACAAAAAGAGCAAAGGGGTGGATAAAGATGAGAAATCAAAAAAGAATAAAAACAAATCCACAGAGACTGAGATTGTTATTGAAGAAGAAGAAGAAGAAGAAGAAGAGGAGAGGGTGACAAAGAAGAAAGGAAAGAAAGGAAAGGGAAGAAAAGCTTCTGTGGAGGTCAGTGAAGTAGAAGAGACGGAGCCAAAGAAGAAGAAAAGGAAAAAGGGAGAGGAGGAAGAACAGGTCACACTCAGCAGTGAAACTGTTGCTGCAGCTGATGGAGACACGACGACAGAGAAGAAGAAGAAGAAGAAGAAGAAGAAGAAGAGCTCCACGGAGGAAACACAGGAGGAGGCCGAGAGCTGTAAAACTACTGCAAAGAAGATGAAGAAGAAGATTAAAGAAGAAGTGAAAGAGCAACATGTGAGTGTGTATTGGCTGTGACTGCTTGGATATTGTTTGTTTGTTTGTTTATTTGTTTGTTTGTTTGTGTTGTGAGTGAACCTTGCTGGTGTTTTCTTGTTTCAGGAGGACGTGGTGTTCCTGTCAGAGAAAGCAGGAAACACTGACGAGGTCGCCATCGACCAGGTAAACACGCCCTCATAATGTAGTCGCTCTCTGTGTCAGGTGTGATAATTAATGCTGTGCATTAATGTTAACAGACATTAAGGAAAACACTCTTTATTTGTTTTCTTGATGCTGTTGATGCAGCCATTTTTCTGCATAGTTTTATGTTACCAAATATGTTACTTCCTGTTACCCCTAGACCTCAAACTAAGGTCGTAACACGGTAGCTTGGCTATTTAAAATAGGAGAATTATCAATCTTGTCATGTAACTCTGCAAAATAAGTGAATAAGCGTTTCCTAAAAAGCTGTATTTTTGTTGTATTTAAAAAAAATGTTTTTGTCCAAATAAAGCTGTTAAATGTGTTGGTATATCTGTTTAATGCAACAATACTTAATAAAGTGTGTTTTGGTTTGCAACAGGAAAGAAGACAGGCTTTACAGAAGGAGATTGATAAAGCATCTCAACCTCAAGAACCAGCCAAACCTACGGTCAGTACCAGTGTCTCTCCAGACTATGGAGTTTACCTTTAGCTGTTTTCCTTTTACAGGGATCATTTTAAGTGTTTCCACTATAGTCGAACACCCAGAATGAGGCGGGTCCCCCTCACAGAAACGCCCCTAATCTGAATGTGAGCCGCCCTAACAGCCGTTTGACTGGCTGTTTATTGGCCCTGTCAAAGAGCAGGGCCATCTTTCTCCCCTGAAAAAAGCCTGGTTGCTGATTGGATAGATGCTAAGCAGGATGTGACGTGCACAACAACACGCGCCATTTTTAAAAGCCGGCGAAGTAGCGAGTAGTCAAAGGTAACAAGAAACATCAGCCCTTTCCTAGTGCAGTCTGGCGTCGCGGAACGAGGTACACAGTAGCACAGTGCTAACAGGCTAACAGTTAGCTCTGTAGCAGTACAGTGTGTATGTGCTAACAGGCTAACAGTTAGCTCTGTAGCAGTACAGTGTGTATGTGCTAACAGGCTAACAGTTAGCTCTGTAGCAGTACAGTGTGTATGTGCTAATGGGCTAACAGTTAGCTCTGTAGCAGTACAGTGTGTATGTGCTAACAGGCTAACAGTTAGCTCTGTAGCAGTACAGTGTGTATGTGCTAATAGGCTAACAGTTAGCTCTGTAGCAGTACAGTGTGTATGTGCTAACAGGCTAACAGTTAGCTCTGTAGCAGTACAGTGTGTATGTGCTAACAGGCTAACAGTTAGCTCTGTAGCAGTACAGTGTGTATGTGCTAACAGGCTAACAGTTAGCTCTGTAGCAGTACAGTGTGTATGTGCTAACAGGCTAACAGTTAGCTCTGTAGCAGTACAGTGTGTATGTGCTAACAGGCTAACAGTTAGCTCTGTAGCAGTACAGTGTGTATGTGCTAACAGGCTAACAGTTAGCTCTGTAGCAGTACAGTGTGTATGTGCTAATAGGCTAACAGTTAGCTCTGTAGCACTACAGAACCATTCAGATTTGGCTTTCATTCCTATGTCACATGCAGACTCATTGGAATAGAATAATATACTGACTACTACTTACTACTTCTTTGTTTCTGTTTTAAAGAGACACATGCTAAAACAGAGTGTTTCAGACAGAGGGTGATACAGGTATATTCAAACAGATATAAGAAAATGTGAAAAGTGTTTTTTGAACATTAAAGCAGGGAAATATGCTCTGATAGAAAATGAGCATATGTCCCCTTTTAATAAAGGCACTCCGGGCTTTAAGTGTTACATTTCACAAGATCAGGGGAAGTGTGAGAGAGAAAAAGAATGGTTATACATGGTGTTACAGAGATTTCCTGATTTTTACTTTTGTTTATTGGTGAAGCACAAAAAAACCTTGGGAAACCCTACATTTCCCACAATGCAACTTAACAGCATCTTCATTGGACTAACCTTTCCTGGTAAATGCTCTAAACTTCACTTCCCCAGTTTGTAACACAGCCTTTCTGTTCTACACTTTAGTTTACTTTAGTCTGAGAACATCAGCAGGGTTATTTTATCAGACATCTGAAAAGACCCACAGAAATATTATACAACAGTTTTTGCAGACTGATTAGTAATAGGATAGATTTTGAGGTACTTGTACTTTACTTGGGTATTTCCATTTTATGTAACTTTGTACTTCTACTCCACTACATTTTTAGGAAAATATTGCACTTTTTACTCCACTACATTTAGCTTTAGACAGCTTTAGTTACTTTTTCAGGTCGAGATTTAACAGAAAAGACATGATCCATTTAAAGTGATTCATTTATTTTATTTTATTTTAATTAAATCTTATAACAGTTTTAAGTTGTTAAATGAGTCCTATCTTAAAATTAAAACAGTGCTTACATAAAAACATTAAAACAAATGATGTGATAATATATTTAGAATATATTCAACAATCTGAGTGGGTCCATTCTGCATAATGAGTACTTTCACTTTTGACACTTTAAGTGCATTTTGATGCTGATACTTTTGTACTTTTACTTCAGTAAGTTTTGACTGCAGGACTTTTACTGTAGTGGAGTAATTTTTCAATGTTGTATTAGTACTTTTACTTAAGTAAGGGATCAGAATACTTCTTCCACCACTAGTTATGTATAATAACAGTCAGGTGAGCCTTAAAATACATCCACAGGTGTGTCTCTCATTAACTCTAATGTTGTCAATAAACCAATCAGAAGCTTCCAAAGACATGACATCATCATCTGGGCTTTCCCAAATAGTTTCAAGGCATAATAATGTTAGTGTATGTAAACTTCTGACTTTGAAGAAAGTAATAAAAAATTGTCTAAAAAAATCCTTCTCTCATTATTCTGGCATTTAGCAAATAGAAATAATTTTGGTAATCCTAACGGACCTAAAACAGGAAAAGTGATTCTCTGATTTCATGTCAGACAGTGAGAAAAAAAAGCATATGTGTCTTTTTATGTAGTGTATGTAAACTAGGGGTGTGCCATATCGTATCTTTCACGATAATATCGGTATTTTTTTTTTTATGGTTAAAAAAAAATGCATATCATGATATTGGCAACATTCGTACTTCTTGATGTCGTGGTTAAAGTTGTTTTAATCACAAAAAGCTACTTACTCTCTGTTGCTAAACACATGCAGCTTTCAAAATAAGAGCACAGTGTGTTAACAGAATCCACCACAGAATTTACAAGAAGACTGTCAAAATAAGATGCCTTAAATAAAACATGCAAGAACCTTTATTCTCCTTTACAAAATGTCATTAAAATATGCCCCCAGAACCCCTAAATGGTTATTTTTATTCTTTGCGCATACTCAAGAGTCAAGAGTATTTTTTTGTATTTGGCAACTGTTGAGATTTGCACTTCACACTACATGTTAGATTTGTATTTATTTATACAGACTAAATATTCATATTTTTTATATCTTGTTAAGTATTTCCTAATATCGCCAAGAATATCGTTATCGCAAAAATAGCCTGAAATATCGTGATATTGTTTTAGGGCCATATCGCCCAGCCCTAATGTAAACTTCTGGTTTCAACTGTAGATGCATAGATGGATGGATGGATGGATGGATGGATGGATGGATGGATGATGGATGGATGGATGGATGGATGGATGGATAGCTAGATAGATAGATGGATAGATGGATGGATGGATTACACACTATACACCAGTGAAAACTTACAGCAATTGTGCAAATGGGCCTGAAGCAGCAGCAGCAGGTGAACACACAGATCTTGTGTGTTCTCTGTTCTGTATAATAACAGTGGAGAGCTCCTTTGCTGCACGTTGTTTCTCATATTTGTCCCCATAATTCCGCCCTCAGGGACTGGGCCAGTGGAGCACCGCCGAGTTCAAAAGCTCCGAGCAGCAGCAGAAGTTCCTCCGGCTGATGGGCGGCTTCAAGAAGAGTTTCCAGCCGGCAGCAGAGAGCAGCGCTAAGGCTAACGCTAACATGGCTCTGGGGAGAGACGCCCAGCAGCAGCTGCAGCAAGGCCTGCTGGGAGAGTTTCAACGGGCTCAGTCACGCAGGATGGACTTCAGCACCAGGGGGACAGGACTCGGGTTCTCCCCACCGTCCAGTAAGAAGTTCTTCATCGACGTTAATTCACGTCGATCGGTTCACTTTGATGATTGATCAGTGTGTGTTGTTGTACAAAAATGTTTTTTGTATGTGTAGTTTTAACTGTAGATTAACAACCTGTTTACTCAGGTTCACTGTTAAAACTTGTGTATGAATTAATATCAGACTGAACACGCAACCTGGTCTCACAGAAATCCGTGGAATAGCCACGGAATCACTCAAATTTCCGTGAAACTGACACGGATTTCGCTACAATGCAAGTGAATGACAGTCATATCCCGTGGCTATTCCAACATACAAAGTGATTATGTACATTCACTGAGTGAAGATTTAGAAAATAAAACATATATTTCTGGCTAGAAATGTGATCAAAATCCATTTTTATGCAGAAACAAAGTCAAAATATTGATTTTTTCACTAAAAATGAGAGAACTGTCCGCCATGTTTTTTGTTCTGACCGCCGGGACCTTGAAAGTCACGTGACTTGGAACAAACCAATAGGAACAAATATCCATGGAATAGCCACGGGATATGACTTCATCATTAACTTGCATTGTAGCGAAATCCGTGTCAGTTTCACGGAAATTTGAGTGATTCCGTGGCTATTCCACGGATTTTGAGTTAAGCGAATCCGTGGCTATTTCACGGATTCCTGTGAGACCAGGTTCGAACACGCCACACAATGCCATTTGTACATACTGTATATTAAACATCCTCCTGCTGCAGGAACCTGGACGCCTCTTATTTCACAGATTGTAACAGAGTTCATGTGAATTCAGTCAGTCACTGTTTACCCTGAGTCCATATAAATGTTTTCCATATTCCAGTTTCAGTAGTTCCAGTAAAAAAAAGTTCATCCTGTTCATTACTTTAATGAATAGCTTGATGATTTTCCTGCCAGTTAAATAGTTGAGCAGCTAATATCACAATTGGTAACAAATAATTCAATTTCAGAGAACCTGCAAATTCCACACAGAAGAGATGGAATCAAACCAGTGAACCACTACACCACGTGTAGCAACACCACAAAAAGATTACATAAAGATGACATGATTTCTCTTCCTGCATTACTGTTGATCAGTCTGTTCTGGCCAGTACATAGAATGTTTTAAAGCTGGAATGAAAGTGGACCTTTTCTATGTGGATTATGCAGATTTACCACCAATACACCAAAAAGAGTATTCACAAGTAGTCAGAAGGCTGCCTTCTTAAATAACTCACACCAAAACCATCTACACTTTAGACACGTTTTTTGACATTAAAAGAAAAACAACTTGTTTCGAAAACAAAAACTCAATTTTAACCTCAGCTTCTTCACAAGATTTTCTATGTGTGGCTTGAAGGTGAGTGAGTCATCAATTAAGACTCCTCAGTATTTATACATATGAACCAACTCTACTTCGCTGCCCTCAAGAGTGGACACTTGGGGAAACATTTGAGGCATTTTTTTACTGTTAGAAAATAACATAAGCTTTGTTTTATCGGCATTGAGAAACAGTTTCAAGTGAATTAATGAGTTTTGTACAGCTACAAAAGCTTTCTGCAAAGATTCAACAGCCTGAACAAGAGTTGATCCACAGCAGTAATTAACTGTGTCGTCAGCATAGAAATGCACATTTGCATCGGACACATTTAGACCCAAGTCATTGATATAAATGATAAATAAGAGGGGCCCCAAAACAGAACCCTGTGGCACCCCCTTGTGGACAGTTACAAATTCAGAACACAAACCATCATATTTAATGCATTGGGACCTATTACTGAGATAATTTGAGAACCAAGCAACTATGTGCTCTGAAAATCCTGAGTGACGCAGTCTAAGTTTTAAAATATCATGATCAACGGTGTCAAACGCTTTTTTTTCAGTTATGCACTGATTTACCACCAATGAGTATTTAAAAGTAGTCAGAAGGCTGCCTTCTTAAATAACTCACACCAAAACCATCTACACTGATAAATAGCACTAAAGGGTTTAGAGAAAAATAACATGTATTTATTATTTTGGGTAAATCTATCTGGCTTAAAAGAAGAAACTCATTAATGGCTTTGACAGTCGTTTTATTTCCATTTTGCACATGAATGACATCTGCTGTAAAGAAGGAATCAGGAAAGTCAGAGTAACTTTACATCAAAGATAAAAATGGAAACATTTCTGCTTGTTGTCGGCTCATAATCATTTATTACAATGTGCTAGAAATCATGAAAAAAAAGTCATGTGAACTTCAATATTCGGCACATTGGGAGCTGTGTTGTGACTTATTGAACATGAGGCTCTTTATTCCATTCACTCTCCTTTTAAACTCCAGTTAACATGAAACTTAATAAGTTTGAAGGAGTTAGAACAATGAGCCTGAGGAGATGAATGTTTTGTCAGTGTTGTGGACAAAAGAAACCCCAAAACAAACTAAAGTCCCTCACAGACATGACATAATGTAAAGAAGTGTCTTATGTGCAGCATCCTGCCCTTCAAATGATCTCTGGTTACTAAACATGCACCAACATGCTGCTGATCAGCCATAATATATCATATACTTGGCTTTGCCACAATATTTATTAGCAAAACTGACTAAAGACCTTTCTTCACTAGGTACAACATGATTTTGCTTTATCTTCTCAACATAGTGGTCACTTAGAAAGTTCAGCAGCTGCAGAGTGACTGACTGACTCAGAGAGTTTATCAGGTTTAGAGGCAACACGCACCGACTTCAGTTAATAAAATGTCTCTACAGCTGTTTCTCTATCTACTTTAGAATATAGAGAATAGAATATGTCCTGACAGTTTTGGTCTGACGCTGCTTCAGTGTTTTCAAGCTGGCACAGTCACATGATGACAGTGTGCGGAGGGAAAGCTATTGAAAAATAACAGTTAAGACGCAAAACTACAAGCAGCCTTGGATATGGACGTCACCCAGAGGCTGCTGAGAGAAGGAGGAAGAGGAAGCTGTGTGTCCCGTGGAGGAAGATGTTGGTTCAGGCCTGCAGGTACTCCGGCTGAACTCGAGCTACTTTACGAAACTCTTTGCTGTGCGTCCGCGGACACTGCATCTCACACCAGCTGATGGGAACCATCTGGGCTCCTGGTACACAGAGATGGGATTAAATAAGAGACAAAAAACATAAAACCCAGATTAGACACGTCTCAGTCTGAGGTTATCACTAGACCAGGGGTGTCAAACTCAAATACACAATGGGCCAAAATGTAAAACTTGAATAAAATCGCGGGCCAACATTGAACAAATAAACCTTTTAATATACGCTACTGGTCAAAAGTTTTAAATTTTTCCATTTTTTATTGAAATTCAAGCAGTTCAAGTCAAATGAACAGCTTGAAAGGGTCCAAAGGTAAGTGGTGAACTGCCAGAGGTAAATAAAAAAAGGTAAGCTTAACCAAAACTGAAAAATAATGTACATTTCAGAATTATACAAGTAGGCCTTTTTCAGGGAACAAGAAATGGGTTAACAACTTAACTCTATGGAGTCTTGGGCTATTTTGTCCATTTTTGAATTCTTTTCATGTCTTTGTAAGTCATTTTGTGTCTTTTTTTAGTCATTTTGTGTCTTTTTTTGTAATTTTGTGTCTTTTTTTTGTAATTTTGTGTCTTTTTTTAGTCATTTTGTGTCTTTTTTTGTCATTTTGTGTCTTTTTTTGTAATTTTGTGTCTTTTTTTAGTCATTTTGTGTCTTTTTTTGGTCATTTTGTGTCTTTTTAGTCATTTTGTGTCTTTTTTTGGTCATTTTGTGTCTTTTTTTAGTCATTTTGTGTCTTTTTTTGGTCAGTTTGTGTCTTTTTTTGGTCATTTTGTGTCTTTTTTGTCATTTTGTGTCTTTTTTGGGTCATTTTTTTTAGTCCTTTAGTCCAACATAAAATGTGATTTTGAATCTTTTTTTAACTTTCAAAACACTATCATGCTCAATAAAGAATTTTAAATGTTGCAAATGTGCATTAATTTCAGAGTACACTGAGACATTAAACTGCATCATTTTCAATTCAATTCTGGAAAAGTTGGTGTGTTCTAAAACTTTTGACCAGTAGTGTATACCAAACATGTTTTGCTTTAACGTTAAATATGGAACCAGCAACGCTTATAAACAAACAATATATAACTAAATAGTGCAGACATGCAAAATCAAATTTCAAATAAAAAACACATCAATGTCATTAATTTATTAAATAAAGATTAAATAAAAATTGTATGCCTCTTTTCTATTTGCATCCTTCTGATTTAAATATCAAAATAAACTTTTTCAACAGGTTAATAAATTCTGCCTTTCTTTTCTCCATTTTTGGGAAGGGGTAGCTGGGAGACAGCTCTAGCTTGAGGTTGCTATGACGACTGTCACAGAGGAGCGCTTTTTTAGTCATTTTGTGTCTTTTTTTGGTCAGTTTGTGTCTTTTTTTGGTCATTTTGTGTCTTTTTTGTCATTTTGTGTCTTTTTTGGGTCATTTTTTTTAGTCCTTTAGTCCAACATAAAATGTGATTTTGAATCTTTTTTTAACTTTCAAAACACTATCATGCTCAATAAAGAATTTTAAATGTTGCAAATGTGCATTAATTTCAGAGTACACTGAGACATTAAACTGCATAAATTTCAATTAAATTCTGGAAAAGTTGGTGTGTTCTAAAACTTTTGACCAGTAGTGTATACCAAACATGTTTTGCTTTAACATTAAATATGGAACCAGCAACGCTTATAAACATACAATATATAACTAAATAGTGCAGACATGCAAAATCAAATTTCAAATAAAAAACACATCAATGTCATTAATGTATTAAATAAAAATTAAATAAAAATCGTATGCCTCTTTTCTATTTGCATCCTTCTGATTTAAATATCAAAATAAACTTTTTCAACAGGTTAATAAATTCTGCCTTTCTTTTCTCCATTTTTGGGAAGGGGTAGCTGGGAGACAGCTCTAGCTTGAGGTTGCTATGACGACTGTCCCAGAGGAGCGCTTTTTTGGTCATTTTGTTTCCTTTTTTTGGTCAATTTGTGTCTTTTTTTTCATCATTTTGTGTCTTTTTTTGTGTCTTTTTTGGTCATTTTGTGTCTTTTTTGTTATTTTGTGTCTTTTTTAGTCATTTTGTGTCTTTTTTCGGTCATTTAGTGTCATTTTTTGATCACTTTGTTTCTTTTTTTAGTCATTTTGTGTCTTTTTTGGGTCAATTTGTGTCTTTTTTTGGTCATTTTGTTTCCTTTTTGGTCAATTTGTGTCTTTTTTTGTTATTTTGTGTCGTTCTTGGTCATTTATGTCTTTTTTTTGGTCATTTTGTGTCTTTCTTGGTCATTTTGTGTCTTTTTTTGGTCAATTTGTTTCTTTTTTGGTAATTTTGTTTCCTTTTTTTGGTCATTGTGTTTGAGCGCGTTTCTGGGTCCTGTCCTGATTGACGCGCCAAAACAACAGCAGGGCATTGTGGGATTTGTAGTATTAGCGGTAAATGCGCCGTATAATACCGGCGGGTCAGCTTTTATAGTACAATAATAAAATAATAATTTGGTATTGCCTCGCGGGCCAAATAAAGTTACACTGCGGACCAAATTTGGCCCGCGGGCCAGAGTTTGACACCCCTGCATTAGACCAGCTATTCTCAACCTTGGGGTCGGGACCCCAATTGGGGTCGCGAGATGATTTCTGGGGGTCGCCAAATCATTTTGGAAGTCAGCTCAGTCTCCACTGTGTTAAAGTGTTCATGTGTTAATGTGTTTTAGTCTTTTTGGTCATTTAATGTCTTTTTTTGGTCATTTTGTGTCTTTTTTTGATCATTTTGTGGTCAATTTGTGTCTTTTTTGGTCATTTTGTTTCCTTTTTTTGGTCATTTTGTGTCTTTTTTGATCATTTTGTGGTCAATTTGTGTCTTTTTTGGTCATTTTGTTTCTTTTTGGGTGATCTGAACTGTGTGTGTGAGATTGTGTTCAGTGAGTGGGGGTCGCGGACAACATGCATGTTAAATTGAGGGTCGCGACTCAAAAAGGTTGAGAACTACTGATTTAGACTAATGAGTACGAATTTAAAATGAGTTTTTATTTGGTGCTCGTCGTGCAGAACTTCAGTCACAACAAATTCAGATGATGAGTTTTGTAGCTGCATTGCTCTCAGGAGGAGAATATTAATTATTGGATAGAAAGAGCTCTCTCTCTCTCATAATGCTGCACAAAGGAAACTCTTTGTTGCAGGATCAGAGATGACTGGATTGGTGCTATTGTAAAATCCTGCCAAACTACAATAATGCAACAGCAAATGCTCAATAAGCATGACTCATTATGCAAATAGCTGTGTGTCGTCCAAGTGACAACACTGATATCTGAGCAGGGACTCTAGCTCCATCTGGTGGTCAAACAGGAAACTGTCAGACTGTGGAGCAGCTGGAGCCTCCTGGGTTTAGAAGTTTAAAATTAAAATTGCAACGTTTTTATCTGTGTTGGATTACGGAGATCTTTTGTACATGAATGCTGCTCAATGTCTCAGAATGATTGATCCTGTTTATCAGCTTATTTTGAGGTTCATTACTAACTGTAAGATGTCCACTCACCATTGTGAATGATACTCTCGGGTCACTCGAAGGGCTCAGAGTCATTGGTATACTTTCATTTATAGGCAATATTGGGACTGCTGCCTTCGTACATTTGCAGCTTAATTACTGTGAGAAATGCAGGATCTTATTCTCTTCGTTCACTAGATCAGTTGTTGCTTTCTGTCCCTTTATGCTCTACAGCAGTAGTTCTCAACCTTTTTGAGTCGTGACCCCCAATTTAACATGCATGTTGTCCGTGACCCCCGCTCACTGAACACAATCTCACACGCACAGTTCAGATCACCCAAAAAAGACACAAAATGACAAAAAAAGACACAAAATTACCAAAAAAAGGAAACCAAATTACCAAAATAGACACAAATTGACCACAAAATGACAAAAAAAAGACACAAAATGACCAAAAAAAGGAAACCAAATTACCAAAAAAGACACAAATTGACCACAAAATGATTAAAAAAGACACAAAATGATCTAAAAAGACACAAAATGAACAAAAAAAGACATTAAGTGACCAAAAAGACTAAAACAAATGATTTGGCGACCCCCAGAAATCATCTCACGACCCCAATTGGGGTCCCGACCCCAAGGTTGAGAACAGCTGCTCTACAGAGTTGGGTCAAAGAGCATTTGTTTACTCTGCACCTTCTGCTGGAATATGCTCCAGAAAGAATGGAAATTAACTGAATTTGTTTCTTTGAGCACTTTTAAATCCAAACTAAGAGTTATTGAGGCCAATTCCACAACACGCACTAGTTTCTCATGACGTGTTTAAGGTCTGTATGTTCTGTAAATATGTAACTGTATTCTGTGTTTGCTGCCTCTTGGCCAGGGCTCCTTAAAGAAAAAGAGCTTCTTCATCTCCCTGGGATATTCCCTGGTTAAATAAAGGTTAAATAAATAATGAAAAATAAAATAAAAGTATTTTTTAATAGATGATGGAGAGCTACCTGCTTCACTGTGTGCCACCACCACTCCCAGTTCATTCTCCGCTGAGGTCAACAGGTAGTTCGACTGAACGTCACCCAGAGAAATCTGACATCACAGGTCAAGGGTCAAAGGTCAACGACAGAAGTGAACAACAAACATCCAGGTGATGAGTGAAAATGTGTCAGGAACCAAGAGATTAAGAAAAGAGAGAACAGGAGAACTAGAAGGTATGGTAACACTTTACAATAACCATCATTTATAGATGGTAAACAGATTATTATTATATGTCTTAGAGCCGAGGGCAGGGGAAGGATACAACTTTGGCCAGGACGATGTCTCCGGGTCTGAAGCTTTTGTATATTTCCACCTGTAACGATAAAGAAAAAGCTTTACATGAAGCACGTCATCTTATATTAACCCACAGTGACACGCATGTAACAAACACTTTAAATCTTCTAGAATCTCCCATATTCAGCTTTATGCTTCACCTTAACTCATTAAATCCCTTAGCAAGACTGTGTCACTGTGTGACTGTAGTAGCTAATTTCATAAAGCTTTTTTTTGTTACTAGGCTCAGTTTAAACCCATTTAACAATTCTAATTATAATCTAAGTACATTAGACCAAATATAAACAAACAATAATCCTATCCTATCCTGTCACAAGTTCAATATATGTTGTGGAGATGCAAAGAAAAAGGCAAATTTGTGTTTCTGTGAGCAGAAAAGGTGTCTCCTTTATTTATTTTAAAATAAGAAATATCATAAACATAGCTTCCATAAACGCCCAATGTAAA
The DNA here is from genome assembly GCF_030273125.1 of Centropristis striata. Taxonomy (NCBI): domain Eukaryota; kingdom Metazoa; phylum Chordata; class Actinopteri; order Perciformes; family Serranidae; genus Centropristis; species Centropristis striata. Next base: position 850,078 of record NC_081517.1, on the reverse strand, counting down.
ATATATGTCATATCACAGATCTTTGACATTTAGGGGTAGATTTAAAAAAAAAAATTAAAACATCATAAATGTGTTCTATGTGGTTCACTTGGTCTGTGGTATATCCCCCATAATTTTACTTTAAGGATTAATGGGTCTGGGTTCTTATGGGTTAAACAAGCTTGATGGATTCAGACTCACCTTGTCCTTCTCTGTTGCACGAACATCTTCTTTCCTGTAGAAACAGACGGAGTGGCTTAGTTTGAGGAAAGACGACATAAAACATGGTTTCATTTGGGAGCAGGCCTGGAATTCAATCATTCAAGGGCGTTTGATGCCATCAAATAAAAGAAGATGATGACAGAAGAGAGAGAGTATGAGAGGACAACAACAAGGTTTTTTTTTTATTTTTTATGTTTTATTTTTTTATTGTATTCATGCATATTTTATTTTGTGCGGGCAGTACATTTTACATTTTATTTTATTTATTTTTATCCCATTTTTAATTTATTTTATCTTATTGCATCTTACTGTTCTATTGTTTACTACATCTCTTTGTATTGTGTTATGTATTTATTGTTTGTGCAGCACTTTGGAAACCTTGTGTTTGCTAAAATTGTGCTATATAAATAAAGGGGATTGGATTGGATTTGTGGTTAACCTTTGTCATAAATTCATAAACTGATCCAATATGGGACTTTTATGACGGACACAACATCAATTTCAGAGGGACACGGGAGGAAAAAACTGCTGATACTGATGTGGTGGCAGATATAGTGAGATTTTAACTGGAATGAAAACAGATTTTGCACAAATATGTCCATTCTAAAGTACTCAGTACAAGTTACTTTATCATAAAATAGTTTACATGCAATGTATTAGATTGCCAACCGATTCTAGAAATGATAACAGAGGCAATAAAGCTAAATAATCCTCATTAGTTCATTACTCACTATCAGTATCAGCCGACTGCTGATCATTAAATAAAGGAAATATCTGTCTGACACCATTTATAAATCACTCCAAGAATCGTTTTCCAAATTACAGTACAGGCCAAAAGTTTGGACACACCTTCTCATTCAATGTGTTTCCTTTATTTTCATGACTATTTACATTGTAGATTCATCAAAACTATTAAAGTAATGATGGCCACTTGTTTCTCTTTACTTAGCTGATTGGTTCTTGCCATAATATGAGTTCTAACAGCTGTCCAATCTGACTTCTGCACAACACAATTGATGGTCCCGACCCCATTAATAAGGGAAAAAATTCCACTAATTAACCCTGACAAGGCGTTCACACCTGTGAAGTCTAAACCATTTCAGGTGACTTTCTCATGAAGCTCATTGAGGGTTTGCAGCTCTATCAAAAAAGCAAAGGGTGGTTACTTTGAGGAATCTAAAATATAAGACATGTTTTCAGTTATTTCACACTTTTTTGTTAAGTACATAATTCCACATGTGTTCATTCATAGTTTTGATGAATCTACAATGTAAATAGTCATGAAAATAAAGAAAAACACATTGAATGAGAAGGTGTGTCCAAACTTTTGGCCTGTACTGTAGATATTGTGTAAGAAAAAGTTTTCATATCAGACATCATAAACACTGATGCCAAATTACTCTTGCTGAAGCCTTTTTTTAACCCATTGAAGCCTGGAAAGCGGATACGTCGTTTTGTAGTATTTGTATAAGCTCTCAAATACCTTTTTGAATTTCATTTCTATCTGCTACAGAGGCTGAAAAATCTATTATTTATTAGAAGAGTTGACACTTTTTTTCTCCAGAATTTTTCGAGAATTTCCAGAAAATTAGAGGCTTATTTTAAAATCGCCCAGCGGTTTTTCAGGCCTCAATGGGTTAAGCAAAGACCGCCATCTAGTGGGATCAAAAAATAAAGTGAATGCTTCACGAAGCTTCGTTGTCCCTTCATTACAACAGGCCTTTGATAAGGCAACATCAGCTGATATTATCGGTCAACCAGGCTAGAAACTGAACCCACTCCTGGTCTTGTATGCAGCATTTCATTAATGCTCCCCATGAAGGATTCTAACTCCGGGGAGGCAAAGACCGCCATGTATTTCTGTGTGTTGAGTTACCTGATGGTTCCTCTGAAGCGGTCCTTGAGCGGCGTGGAGCCCACGTAGAGGATGTGGACCTTGGCGAAGCGGGGGTTGATGCTGGTCACCTGTCAACACAACAGGAGGCTCAGGACACCATAAACACTCTGAATCTGATCTAAAGTTCAGGATCACTTCATCAGATCATCTAATTATAGATATAAAGTTCCATTCATACCTTACAGGTGACTATGGCTCCTACATCAGGTAGTAGCTGTGTTTCTGTTTCCCTCACCACTGAGATCACTGGTAACTAGAGAGAGAAACAATGTCACGTTTTATGCACAACATTCAAAAGCTCAAAACAGCCCGAAGAGAAAAAAAAACCTGTCAGGCTAAATATGGGACATATTTCATCACATGTACAGAGCAAACATTTCTGTTCACATGTTCTGTCACATTCACAGACGTTGCGTAACAGTTTGACTCAGGTGTTGTCCACACCTGGTTGCTCCAGCAGCTTCCCCTCCTTCCTCCTCCCCTCCGCCACTCCCCTCACCTCCTCTCCTTCGTTCTTCTTCAGCACGTAGCCTGCTAGCGAGGAGTAAATGTAGCCGTGCCTCATATAGACTCCTGTACCAGGGATACAGTCTTCTACACTGCACAGCCTGTCACCTGCACACAGACAAGAGGGAAGACACGTTTCTGTAGCGGAGGTGGATCATCTAACTAAAATCAGAGTCACAGAAAACACTTTTGTGAAATAAAACTTTAACCTTTGGAGTAAAAAGACCAGAGGCACTCATTTACAATGCTAATGCCAGATATTTAAAGAGTGCAGCTTTTATTTAAAAAAGCTATTTGTGTTCACTTCAGAAGAAGAAAATCATAGAAGAAGATTTAATTTTAAGCACCAAGTTGCTCGTACTACTTTAAAACAAATGTGTGTTTCTGTTGTTGGTGTAAAAATATGGAATTCCCGATTACAGGATTTAAAAGGTTGTACAGACATTAATAGATTTAAAAAAATTTATAAATGCAGAAAAAATTGTCAATATGTACTAGAATCTTAAACTGATTGTTTATGATCAGTTGTTTTTTTGGTCTTTTGTTTTTGAGATGATAACATGTGCTTGTATGGGTTTTTGTTTGTTTTTGTCTTGTTTGTTTTTGTTGTTTTAAGTGTTTTGTTATAATCAAAGTTTTGTTGGTGTAGGCTACTGAAAATCCATTGTATGTGATGTCAGACCATCTTTTTTTACTTTTATTGTTCAAGTAGGAGGCAGACAAACATAAGAAATGTTTCTTCTTGCTGCTCCTTTTAATCATGAAGGTGTAGAGAGAGTCTCTGTACACATTTTGTTGTCCACTTTCATGAAAGGAACAAAATAAATAAATAAATAAAATAAAATTTAGGCGTTCATTTGCAAACTGAACTGATCATGAGACATCAGGATCAGGGTGGATTACCACAACACTTTTACTGGGGTAACTGGGGTAATACGGGACTTTTAACAAGAACTTCATCCAGCTGTAGACTGGTTTACTTTGAGACTCTGAGAACATTTGCAGACTTTAGGAATGAAAGTGATTCCCCCTTACAGTAGCAAACACAGTCCTGTCAGAACAGAATGTAACTCATTCAACATGATTTCCAAAAATATCCGTCTAGAACATGGGTCTCAAACTTGCGGCCCGCGGGCCAATTGCGGCCCTCATGAAGATATTTTGTGGCCCCCACCTTTTTTATATGAATGGCACTTTACCGTGTTGTGTGTGGAAGGTCCCTTTAATTACTTTTTTGGTAATTTTGTGTCACTTTTAATTATTATTAAAAAATAATTTTGTCTTTTTTCTGTCATTTTGTGTCTTTTTTAATAATTTTGTGTCTTTTTGGTTAATTATGTGTCGTACTAAAGTAATTTAGTGTTTTTTCAGTCATTTTGTGTCTTTCTTTTGTCATTTTGTGTCTTTTTTTGGTCATTTTGTGTCTTTTTTGTGTCATTTTGTTTCTTTTTTTAGTGATTTTGTGTCTTTTTTTGGTCATTTTGATACTGCCTCCGTGGCCCCCAGATAATTTGAGTTTGAGACCCCTGGTCTAGAAGGACAATGGAGCAAGACCAATATATCAGTAGGCCGATATTACCAGCCTGTCATAGACATATCAGCATCTGTTATTGTATCTGTTGTTATGTTGTCCGTTATGCACCGATATAAAAACATTATTTTACAGAACATAATGCAGAAATCTATGCTGTTTTAGAAATAGTTTCATCATCACATATTTTGTCCAGATAAAATGTTCTTTCCTCACTTCATCTGGCTAAAAAACAGCCGTCTGTTTGTTTTAGAAAGCAGTTCTTAGTATCTCTGCATGAAATATTAGTTCAGAACCGTAACAGAAAAGGTCTGTTTTCATTCCAGCTGAAACATTCACTAGTCAGGCATTAATTTAAACCCAGTGACAGATGAAGTATGAAGTGTAGTGGCAGCAAACCATCTGATGTCAGAATCATGTCAGACAAGAGATGAGAAGTTTGGTTTTGAAACAAAATGTCAAACTGAGCCATGTTGGTTTAGAAAAAGCTGACTCTTCACAATGAAACAGATCACTTTCCACTTTCATTTACTAGTGAGTTCCCCCTCTTAAGAGTTAAATGCCATATCTGTCAGACCCTAGAGGTATAATTACCGCCCCAGGATCACTCCTCCACTTAACTTTGACATTAACATGAAATTACAACTCTGAAAACTGGCGTCTCCATGCAATGTTAGACCCATCTTAAAGGTCACTATCAGAACTGGATTTAAACAGCTTTGCTGACATTTCCTGCTGCCAACCAACCCACAACACACACCGAGGATCTGAGGATCTGACATAGTGAGTCAAAACAAGAGAAGGAATGCTGCCGTGCTGCCTGCGGCCATGGGCAGGGCAGGATGAAACCTTCCAAGGAAAGTAAAAGTTAAGAGCTCACAGCTCTGCACAAGAGCACTAATTACTGTAAAACAATTACATTATAGCTCCAAACTCACCTAGCACACCTTTAATCACCTGAGAGAACCAGCAATGCGTTTAAAAGTGACTGAGAATGAAACTAAAATGTGCTAGACGCCAAAGCTCTCAACACTCATGGCAGATGGAAATAATTAACAGAGTTTAACACCATCAGACGGCAGCGTGACGTCATTTAATAACAACACGGTGACGTGTACGGATGCCAACAACAATACGGAAGCAGAAAACAGTCTAAAATGTGGTTTAAATACATCCTAATTAATAGTAATAACAGAAAATGTAGAGCACCCACCTGGAACACACAGCTTCATGGGCGACATGTTTTCGAGAAGAGCAGAGTCTCCGCTGATTGGCTGTGACGTAGGCTCAGGTCGCTTCTGATTGGCCAGTCTTAGGCTGAGCGGAAGGAGAATAAGGACGGCTCGGTCCGCCATCTTTGTTGAGGCACGCACATGTCAATCCATGCAGCGCTGCCTCATAGTAGCAGAAACATCCGCAGACAGTTTAATAAGTTAAAATTATTATTATAAACATTTTAACAAGTTAAAATGTATGATTGCCTACTTCTACAGCCACAATTTATTCAGTTAGATTGTATTTCTTTTTATTTATTTAGCACATATTCATTATAATAGTAATGATTACTGATATGCCATTTCACACGTCTGCAAATTATAAAATAGAATTAATATAAAGACAATAAACAACAATAAAGTAAATAAAAGTAATAGGACGAAAAAAGATAATAGAATAAACAAAATGAGAGACTTTTGTTGATATATTTACAGTACACTGTTTATTTAGGGCCAAAAATGTTTTAGTTTTTGTTGTGTGTAATATTAGCAGTTGGCTAATGGGACTCCTTTTGGAGATCACTGTTTCAGTATTAACAATTATGAAATCAGGAAATAAAATACTAAAGTGGGCTTGCATATTATGATGGAATTTTCCAGGTAATACAATCTCATGTTTACATTTTAGAGAGATACTGTTTTTGTTAGGATGCAATATCAGGTATGTTTCATCTTACTTTCAACTTTGAAAGTATATTTAGAATTGATATACATCTTGTTATTTTATATGTAGCTCTCAGTACATCCGAACTGCAAGTAGGAATAAAATAATTTATTTTAGGGGGAACAAACAATGAACAGAAGCTACAGAATTTATATTACTACCTACCTTTAACATAAGGTATATTAGCAAATGTTGATGGCACATCACATTAGAGGGAAATAAAAAAAGTTAAATCTCCAAAGTGTGAAAGGACCAGTGGGGAAATTACCACCAGAAAACCATGATGGGATAACAATTACTCAGATCATTCTTCATTTTTAAGCACCAGTCATATAGGTGGACGTACTTTTTAGACGCCAATATTTCCATATTAAACATACTTTTTAAAATTGGTCTTTTGTAATATATTTTTTTGAGACACTGAAGCTTAAGGTCTTAATTAAATGTAAGCCATTATCATTATAATTAGAAGAAATCAAATAAATCAAGACATGAAATGTTGCATTCTGTGTGTAATGGATCTATATAATGTGTTATTTCCACTTTTTGAATTGAATTACTGACATACAGTGGTGGGATGTAACTAAGTACATTTACTCAAGTACTGTACTTAAGTACAATTTTGAGGTACTTGTACTTTACTTGAGTATTTCCATTTTCTGTAACTTTATACTTCTACTCCACTACATTTAGCTGACAGCTTTAGTTACTTTTCAGGTCGAGATTTAACGCAAAAAATGTGATTAATTTAGAGTGATTAGACTCATAACAGTATATTAAGTAGTTTAAATGAGCCCTGGCTTAAGAAAATTAAAAGGCTGTTTACATAAAAGCATCAATAATAATAATGTAATAATATATTTGGAATATATAAAACAGTCTAAGTGGGTCTATTTTGCATAACAAGTACTTTTACTTTTGATACTTCAAGTGCATTTTGATGCTGATACTTTTGTACTTTTACTTCAGTAAGTTTTGAATGCAGGACTTTTACTGTAGTGGAGTCATTTCACAGTTTGCTATTAGTACTTTTACTGAAGTAAGGGATCTGAATACTTATTCCACCACTGCTGACATAAATAAACTTTCTATGATATTCTAATGTATTGAGATGCTCCTGTATACTGGAAGGAAACACAGACACAGATTTCATCACATAATGGCTGACAACATTTATTCTCATCACAATGCCACAGCAAACAAACAGATATCAGCAGTGCAGAGCGTTCTACCAGTGTTTCTCTCTAGTTCTACTGTTCCTCTGAGCTTCACTCACACAGGAAGAATACATGGGATGATTCTGCAGGTTCGTCTATTTCCTGGTCCCCAATTTAGCCTTTTGGTCAGTGCTTAAACTGTATTACAGCTGATCCAGCGTATCATAACGACATGTATGTTTCAGTTTATGTCATAAAGTAAAGACCAATCAAATCATTGTGTTTAAGCAGGGAATTATCAAAATAAAGTGCACATTATATGTCTGTGTGGGTGCAAGGTTGTGATGACAGTAACAGTAAATGACCTGGTGGTAACTGAACAGCACATGATAGATGTGTACTCTAGCTCAGCCGGGGTCAGGGGTCAGGGGTCAGGGGTCAGAGGTCAGGGGTCGGGGGAGTCTATTTCTTGGCTTTGCCCTGAGCCGCCACAGCTTCCATGGCTTTCTTGACGGTCTCCTCGTCTCCCAGGAACTGCATGGGTCCTAAAGGCTTCAGGTTCTTGTCCAGCTCGTAGACGATGGGGATTCCTGTCGGCAGGTTGAGCTCCATGATGGCCTCCTCAGACATACCTGGACACAGAAACACACACGCAGAGTTATAACCTACATAGAAAAGACTTTATCATCTACATAGAGAAGACTTACAATCATCTGATCAGTTTGAGACAATACACTTTTATTTCAAGCAGTGTGTCCAGAGGTAATATATACACTAAAAGTTTTAGAACACCCCAATTTTTCTAGTTTTTTATTGAAATTCATAGCCTGGCTAACACCTTGGTGGACACCTGGCTAGCCTTGGTGTCCAGACCAAATCTCATTTGAGATTTGGTACTTGGTACCAAATGTTATTTGGTACATACCAGCCATTCATTTCTCCGTAGAGGAGGTGTGGTTTACGATCCTCCGGAGCCGTTTATTGGACGCTTAGAATGTCTATCAAAGCGTCTGTAGGTAGCTCTTAGCCAATCAGATCAGTTATACCAGATGACGTAGTAGAGCAACAGAGATGGATGTTTGTTGTGTGTGTGTCTGTGAGAGAGTGTTGCTGCTGCTTTGCTTCTCCAGTTCTCGCTTTCTGCAAGATTATTTATTTTCACGCTTTATTCCCCCTCATGTCATTCAGCCACACATCCACTGATTTTATGGGCAATAAACAAGCTGCTGGGGGTCTCTGGGGGCTCCGCTGTCCCCCGGCTCGGAGCCAGATCACCGGCGGTCTCGCCGGTGCGGCGCTACGAGCCGGTGCTACCGGCGATCTGGCTCCAAGCCGCGGGACAGCGGAGACGCCGAGAGACCTATCGCCTTTCAACTTTCGCTCTAAACTATTTAAAACACCATCTGCAGCTAAAGAGAGTTTCGCGTCTGCAGCAGCCATGTTGGATCCGGAAAGCTTCCAAGTGCCGAGTAGTACGCGTCATCGTCTATCTATCTATCTATCTATCTATCTAGAAACAAGTCTCCTGTGTTTCTCACCCTCCAGGTGCTTGACGATGCCCCGGAGACTGTTGCCGTGGGCAGCGATCAGCACTCTCTTCCCGTCTTTGATCTGAGGGACGATCTCTTCGTTCCAGAAGGGCAGAGCTCTGGCGATGGTGTCCTTCAGACTCTCACAGCTGGGCAGCTGCTCCTCCGTCAGCTCCGCGTAGCGCCGGTCCTACAACACCAGAGGTTATAGTTATAGTGGTCAGTTGTGTTTTAGCTCACACTGTTGTCATGGAGACGTTAAGGAGAAGGACCCGTCACCTTGCTGATGTTCTGGTAGTAGTCGTGGCCCTCGTCCATGGGGGGGGGAGGCGTGTCGAAGGAGCGCCTCCAGATCTTGACCTGGGCCTCTCCGTGTTTCGCCGCCGTCTCAGCCTTGTTGAGCCCCGTCAGGCCACCGTAGTGGCGCTCGTTGAGCCTCCAGGTCCGCTGGACCGGCAGCCACATCTGGTCGATGCTGTCCAGGACAAACCACAGCGTGCGGATGGCTCTCTTCAGGACCGAGGTGTAGCAGATATCAAACTCATAGCCAGCATCTGAGGAGAGTCAGAGACATTAAAACATGGTTAATGTGAATATTCACTGATGCTTCAGACAGAGAGAGAGGTAAAATAAGGAGGGCTGGGCAATATGGACATAAAGTCATATCCCCATATACACTACCGGTCAAAAGTTTTAGAACACACCAATTTTTCCAGTTTTTTATTGAAATTCAAGCAGTTCAAGTCAAATGAACAGCTTGAAAGGGTCCAAAGGTAAGTGGTGAACTGCCAGAGGTAAATAAAAAAAGGTAAGCTTAACCAAAACTGGAAAATAATGTACATTTCAGAATTATACAAGTCGGCCTTTTTCAGAGAACAAGAAATGGGTTAACAACTTAACTCTATGGAGTCTTGGGCTATTTTGTCCATTTTTGAATTCTTTTCATGTCTTTGTAAGTCATTTTGTGTCTTTTTTGGTCATTTTGTGTCTTTTGGTGTCTTTTTTTGTCATTTTGTGTCTTTTTTTGTCATTTTGTGTCTTTTTTTGGTCATTTTGTGTCTTTTTTTAGTCCTTTAGTCCAACATAAAATGTGATTTTGAATCTTTTTTTACTTTCAAAACACTATCATGCTCAATAAAGAATTTTAAATGTTGCAAATGTGCATTAATTTCAGAGTACACTGAGACATTAAACTGCATCATTTCCAATTAAATTCTGGAAAAGTTGATGTGTTCTAAAACTTTTGACCAGTAGTGTATTTAGGATGAATATCGATATACATCCCGATATCTTTAGAGAGCAAATGTTCAGTTAAAGCCAAATATGACATGTCACAAGTAGTTTTAGTGAAACCGTTTATTTAAGTGAACATAAATACTGTATAACAACAGGAGAACCTTTTTTAAAAAGATCAAAGCTCCATAAAGTGCACATTTAAATAAAAAAATATCTTAAATAAAAATAGCCTAAGAAATAAAATGGGCCAATCTTTTTTTGAAATAACATTTTTCTATGAGAAAAGACTAACGAACATTACAAAAGAACTAAATATGACAAACCCTGTAAGGGCAGCATTAATATATAACGAAAGAAAAAAAATAACTATATTGGCATATGTGATATGGTCTAATTCTATATCACATTTAAAATATATATCGATATATTTTTTATATTGATATATCACCAGCCCTACAAATAACCATGTTTTTTGTTACTTGCGAGGGGAATAAAAGCAGCATTATGTATTGTTTCTCTTCCAACATTTAGATATATATTTGCTTTTGCTTGGTCAGGGGACTCAGGCAGCCTGAGGCCTGCAGGGTGGTTCCTGCAGAGGATTTCTGGGTCACAGAAAAACAACAGGGACTGTGTCACACAGACAGAAATACATAGAATTAAACCATCCTGGCCTTGCCCACCTTCCTCTACATAAAACTGCAAAATCCAGCACAATGAATTGCAACATTTCACGCATTTCTCTTCACAGCATCTCTACTGATAACTAAAGCATTCGTCCTCAGAGATCTGGCCTTGTGCTGCATTATTCCTCAGATCTGAAGGATTTTATCAAGATGTCAGCATTTATATAGACAGTCTGTCTACTGACAGTTACATTGTGGCTCAGTCTTCATCTTTCTGTTGAACATATAACATCCAAGTTAGTATGTTTAGTAAAGGAAATGTATATCTTTAAAATGTTCCCACATTCCAGTAAAATATCATCTCTTCCCAACACCTTCTCTAGTGTTAAGCTTTCCCCACAACTGTATTATACATTTTATATAATTTAATTTAATGCATATATCTAAGGCAAATAATACCTTAAATAAAGAGCATATGACAAGGGCCAGAGTCCTGACTAGAGGTGTGGGACACATGTGCTCAAGGGAAACTCTGACTGATGACTTATCAAACCATCTGAAACATCTAAATCCTCCTAGAAAAGTGAAAACTCTCCAGTTTGGTATTGTTCCAAGGTCTAACAGCAAGAATCCAGCCTAGTAATGCTCTCTCTCTCCCTCTCTCTCTCTCTAATGTAAACTCTCTCTCTCATATTTTAATGTCACAGTTTGCTTATTTGAGATGTAAACAATAAAGTTTGCCATTCTTAGTGTGATAAATGTTTTATCCGTAGCATATTTGTTATCTACTAAAACGGCTGGTACTCTAGTGTGATGACAAATGTGACCAAATGTCATGAAAAGGCATTAAATCCTTCAGAGCAGTGCAGTGTAGCGACCTTTTCCCATTAAACACACACATGGTGCTCTATACACAGCATTTTTTTTTTCATTTTTGCATCTCTCTCTCTCTCTCTCTCTCTCTCCCTGGTCTGGTGTCGCAGTGGGCCCTCTACTACCTGTTCCTCTATCCGCCAGAGTTGCATAATAAGCACTGGCTTGCATTAATCCAATGACCGAGAGAGATCCAGATTAGGGCCCTAACACCACAACATGATCCGGTATCCGGTACCTTTCAGGGCCTGCCCGCCCCTCTTGGCCTCGTGCTCTCCGGTCTCACTCAGGTCCGCGTCAAACCAGCCGCAGAATCGGTTCTCCTGGTTCCAGCAGCTCTCTCCATGGCGGATCAGGACCAGCTTGTAGGCAGCCATCCTCACACCGATGCCCTCTGCGCTGTATTTCCGGGAAGTGTGTGGTGAGTGAGTCTTCTTATAACGCGACAGAAGAGTCCGCAGATGCGTCCTGGTGTCGCCGCAACTCCAAATCCGGCTGCAGAGACGCGGGCGCAGTATTTTGGAGAGCTGGAGGAGAGTTTTTGGGTAGAGTTGGTCTGCCTGTCTGAACTTGACAGATCTCACGACACAAACGCTCTTCCTGCTGCTTTCAGCCAATAAGAGAGCGAGCTGAGTGCGCCGGAGGAGGAGGAGGAGGAGGAGGAGGAGGAGGAGGAGGAGGAGGATGATGATGATGCGCACAGCGGCACGTCCACCCGGCCAGCAGGCCTCCTGCTGCATCATATGGAAACCTGCCATGATACATTATACAGTGGTGGAAGAAGTATTCACATGTTCTGGAAAGATATTTGTAACTTCCTTTTTTTTTCAATTGAACCTAATTTGTCCCTTTGTTTTGAAAATATACTGTTTGGTTTCACTGACTTCCCATACACACAAAAAAAATCAATATTACATTATAAATCTAATTACACTATTGGCAAAATATCACATACATAAATCTCGATACACAAAAAAAAATCCCCTCTTTTCTATATTTATAAGTGAAACCAAGCAGTATATTAATTCTATTAAAGACTCTACTAATTTGAAAGCTGCTAAAACTCTGAATATTTGTAATTTTTATAATATTTTTGTATGACAACCTCTTTATGATTTATTGAAACCCCCTGGCGACGTTCTGATGTATTTTTTTGTATTACACCCCAACCAACTGCCTTAATAAAGTTTATTTAAAAAAAAAAAAAAAAAAAAAGAAGTATTCAGATCCCGTACTTAAGTAAAAGTACTAATACCACACTATGAAATGACTCCACTACAAGTAAAAGTCCTGCAATCAAAACTTACTTAAGTAAAAGTACAAAAGTATCAGCATCAAAATGTACTTAAAGTATCAAAAGTAAAAGTACTTGTTGTGCAGAATGAACCCACTCAGATTGTTTTATATATTCTAAATATATTATTACATTATTTGTATTGATGATTTTATGTAAGCAGGGTTTTAATTTTGTAAAGACATGGCTCATTTAAGTATTTAATATACTGTTATAAGATTTGATAAAATAAAAAAAAGTCTAATCACCTTAAATTGATCATTTGTTTTATGTTAAATCTGGACCTGTAAAGTAACTAAAGCTGTCTAAAGCTAAATGTAGTGGAGTAAAAAGTACAATATTTGCCTCTAAATGTAGTGGAGTAGAAGTATACATTTAGAGAAAATAGAAACACTCAAGTTAAGTACAAGTACCTCAAAATTGTACTTAAGTACAGTACTTGAGTAAATGTACTTAGTTACTTTCCACCACTGCATTTATACAGAACATGGTTACATCAGCATGCATCATGATCATCACGTTAACTGGAAAATATATATAATATACTAGTAGACACCAGAGGGACTCATTGGTCTGCAGGTCACATGTCAGTCTTGGTGCACAAGTCCCAAACTTTTATTTTTTTTTATTTTTTTTATATTATTATTATTGCAAGGCTTCTTACTTTCACAAACATAATGAGTCATTTCGTTTTCTTTACAAAATTGTACCTTGCATCCCCCCCCCCCCCCCCCCCCCTTTTTTTTTCAAGGTATATATTCACAAAGTAAATAACAAAAACATAGGGTAAACAGACAAACATATATACAAGGCTAACTGGTATTACCCAAATGAGGATCTCTAAGAAAAGAAATAAACAACAAACTAATGACACAAAACAAACAAAACAAAAAAAACAAAAAAAAGGGTAATAATATAATGAAAAAATAAGCGGTGGTGCATGTATGCGTGTTCATGAATCTGTGTGTGTGTGTGTGTGTGTGTGTGTGTGTGTGTGTGCGTGTGAGTGTTAGTGTTGGGGTGGAGTTATTTGTGACTCGAATCTGACCGAGTCTCAGTTGTGTAACTCAGGTTCACATCTCACAATACACATGTTCAAATCCCAGTCAGTTATAAGACGTCAAACACACAATACAGATGATATTTACTTTTTTACTTTCTATCTATCGGTGGCCTTGTTTTCCTTCTCTCTCTCTCAAACACGGCTGCAGACACTAGAACTGTAGATTTTAACACTGAACCTGGATCAGACAGACATAAAAATAGGAAAACACATGATTATTACAAAAATTATCACGTTTATTGTGAGGCATAAACAGAGCAAAACACTATAAAACAGCTTGAGAGACTATTATCTTTTGGTAATGAAGACTCATTGACTTGTGACTTGGACCCTCCAGCTATGACACACACTGACTCTGGAACTCTTTGGATTTTCAAAGTATTACTCAAAGATGACCTTTGACCTTCCAACGGAGGGTGGAGTAGCACATTTTTTATATCCATACTCACTGGCTTGAAACTAGAGGAAGTCATTGAAGACTAACCGATGGCAAAGGTAAAGTTAAAAGAACAATATTTTTTTTAATTTTGCTTTAAAAAACAAAAACAAAACTGAAGCCACCAGCTCTTTTAGACGTGAAATAAAATGACTTAATAATATGTTGATATCAACATTTAATGATTACATTTTGTTTAATTTATTTGGGGAAGTTTTAAAATAGGGTGTAAACACACCTTGGAGTTGATCAGATCATGATTTTACCCCTTTAAAATAATCACTTCTTTGACAATTTTCCACATTGATAGTCATCAGATAAGAACCCAGCAAAGAAGAGCTAGAGGGAGATTGTTTAGTTATCACTTTAGTTTATCAGTGTTTTATTGTTGACACTAATATTGGTAACCCTTTATTTTGAAGGTGTCTACATAAGAGTGACATGAGCGTGTCATAAACATGACATGGGATGTGTCATGAGCATTAATGACACTTTGAAGTAACATTAATGCTCATGATACTTGTCATGTCATGTTTCTGACAGGCTTGTGTGACTCTTCAAAATAAAGTGTTACCATATCTTATTTAAGTCACAAAGGCATGTTCAAAAAATTAAGTCAACAAAGTAATTTATTTATTTAAGTTACATAATTTACACACAGTGTTATTACTATGCCAATAGCCATCCTTTGTTACATCTTTTTGAGTGAAATGATCAATAAATGCCATATGTTACACTTTTGGTTAAGTTTTTTGTGTTTCCTGTAAAACTTGAAAAAATGGGTTAGGCCATAATTTTAACAGGGTGACGATCATAGACATATATATATATATTTATTATATATATATATATACATATATATATGTATATATGTCTATGAGGGTGACGGTATGGCGTTAATGAATTGATTTCTATGGTCTCACGTGCCTTCCGTAGGCGGAATGATTGCGTCCAATCAGCGCAAGAGATGAGGTTGTTGACAGGAGTATCTGAATGCTGATTGGTTGAAAATCAAAACACTCATTAAGCCCCGCCTCTTCCCGGAAGCTGACAGTCAGCTGACTTTTCTTTTTTTCTCCCGTGTTTCCTTGTTAGCCAGCGTCACAACTAGCCAACAAAACAACCGTCCCACTTTCTTTCCCTCTTCTATTTTGTCCTCTTTTCTCTTTCCTCTCTTTCTCTTCTTCCTCCAGGAGTTAAAGCAACTCCTCATCCTCATCCTCCTCCTCCTCCGCAGTCATGGACGAGACGAGTCCGCTCGTCTCTCCGCTCCGGGACTCCGGTGATTTCAGCTACTGTCCCGCGGAGCCCCCCAGCCCCCGGGGCGGCTTCGGGAGCACCCCGGGCTCGGTGGTGCGCATCCCGGCAGGCAGTCCGGGGCGCAGCCGGGAGAGGCAGCCGCTCCTGGACCGGGATCGTGGGAGCTCGCCGCGGGAGCCGCACCGGAACGAGTTCCCGGAGGATCCCGAGTTCAGAGAGATCATCCGGAAGGCCGAGCGAGCCATCGAGGAGGGGATCTACCCGGAGAGGATCTACCAGGGATCCAGTGGGAGCTATTTTGTCAAAGACTCACAGGGGGTAAGAAGAGATGCCACTTATATCTACTGATTACACACAGCTGCTGCCATGTCACGGTCCTATGAGCGGTCTTAGCTCTGTGAAGTCTTGTGTGTCGTATGAGTGTTTTGATAAAGTGGCTCCTGAAATCAAAAGGCCTCCAGCAGCCTGGATGACTGGGCAAATAGGCTGCAAGGCATCAAAACACAACACGAGCCTGCAGGTTAAACTTAGACACAACCGAGCTGTAAACAACAGATTCTTTCAATACAAAATAACACAATGCAACGTTATAATGCACTATAATGACAGTGTTAATACTACAACTAATGGCAGCTGTGTTGTTTCTGTTGGTGACCCTGCCAGCTGGTTCCTGTCTTTACTGTCTCACAGAACACTTTTACACTGGAGCCGCATGATTTGCAATTATATATATATATTTTTTTTCAACAATATATTTATTAGAGTTTTGACATAGATATACAAAGTACATAGACAAACATATTCAAACGCTATACAAACATTGGGTACATTCAATAAGAGCACTTGAGTCCATGAGAGCTAACCGAGCTGTAAACAACAGATCCTTTGAATACAAAATTAAATTAAATTCAATTCAACTTTATTTATAGAGCGCATTTCATGCACAAGGCAGACTCAATGTGCTTCACAATACACATAATTACGGTTAAAAACAACAACAACAACAACAAAAAACACAGAAAAATCAAACAACAATCGATTACAAATTAATTGAAGAGTGCAGGTAGACAAGCTATTCCATATTCACCACATACACACTGACTTACTCACACATGTGCACCCACTCCCACAACCACACATGCACACAGTTCAACCAAATGCTGTAGAGAAAAGATAGGTTTTTAATCTGTTTTTAAAAATGGCTACTGATGTGGCATGTTTAACTGTGTCAAAAGAATACAATGCAACGTTATAATGCATGACAGAGTGAATACTACAAGTAATGAAGCTGTGTTGTTTCTGTTGGTGACCCTGCAGCTGGTTCCTGTCTTTACTGTCTGACTGAACACTTTTACACTGGAGCCGCATGATTTGCAATTATATTTGACTGATATTTCACTTCTGATACTCCATCATTATTCTTATTTTCATTTAAAATGATGTTAAATGGCCATGGTGTGATTTGTTTTGGTAATATTTTTTGCCTGTAACAAGTATTACTCCTCCTATAATTTGGATTTTGCACTAGTCAGTATTTAAATAAAACTGATCAATTGTACAGCCATAGTTTACACTATTAAAGCCATTAAGATATAGATACATAAATTGCATATACGCTACTGGTCAAAAGTTTTAGAACACACCAACTTTTCCAGAATTTAATTGAAAATGATGCAGTTTAATGTCTCAGTGTACTCTGTTGGACTAAAGGACTAAAAAAAGACACAAAATGACCAAAAAAAGACACAAAATGGCTAAAAAAAGACACAAAATGACCAAAAAAAGACACAAAATGACTAAAAAAAGACACAAAATGACTTACAAAGACATGAAAAGAATTCAAAAATGGACAAAATAGTCCAAGACTCCATAGAGTTAAGTTGTTAACCCATTTCTTGTTCCCTGAAAAAGGCCTACTTGTATAATTCTGAAATGTACATTATTTTCCAGTTTTGGTTAAGCTTACCTTTTTTTATTTACCTCTGGCAGTTCACCACTTACCTTTGGACCCTTTCAAGCTGTTCATTTGACTTGAACTGCTTGAATTTCAATAAAAAACTGGAAAAATTGGGGTGTTCTAAAACTTTTGACCGGTAGTGTATTTCATTAAAACATTATACAACATTTACATTCACTTTTTAGTATTTTAACCTCTTGATCCAGTTGTTAGCTCACCCTGAAATGCTTCTAGCATCAGTGTGACTGCAGGTGTTCACACCTGTCTGTTAGTGAAATCTCTGACCAGCTGTCACTATAATGTCAACAATAACAGCGTCCCAGTAAGATGCTTGTCTACATGCTTTCTGCTCGCTCTCCTGTTTTTTTCTTGCCGTTCCCCTGATTGAAAGTCTGGACAGAGAACAAAGTCTTAACTATCTAATCAAACAGAAAAGGCTGAGCTCACGTCTGTCTGGCTTATTGAGCGCTTGAAATTACTTTATTTTACCACACAAGGACAGCTATAAAGCATTTCTTCCCATTTGTCCCTCTCGACACTGTCTCCTGACTCTAATCATGCAGATTAATGGCGGTAAAGTTTGATCTAATGGAGCCGACCAGTAAAAGTCTTGCACAACTCCCAGACGATGTCCTCACACTGTGTCCTCTATCGACAGAGCGGTGATTAGCCCATTTCAATAAAAAAAAAAAAAAGGAAGTGTGTCTTTGGACTTTGTGGCCGGATTATCACAAATTTCACTCGTTGCAATCGAAGTCTGTTCAAGACAAGATAATCCTTTTTATGTGCCACTTTCTACACTCACTAAAGGCTTACCAAACAGAAAAATGTATTCTGGGCTGTGAGCTTTTCATCCAGTGACCTGCTTCCTCTGCCCCCCTCCTTCACTCCCGTTTCTTCAGTTAGTCACCAGTGTGCTTAGTAGTCATGTGCTCGCTCTGTGAGGATATAATTCCCCACGATGACCAAGTTTCATCATGTAATCGGTGTGTAAGTGTGTGTGTTTATGCGTGTGATACGCGCGTAATGCAACATGTGATTTCTAAATACAACTTTAAAGTGACACCACGCCCCAAATCTATCTTTTGCTGATCAAACGCTCGACCCCTCGAGGCTTTAAGGCTTTAAGGACAGTTTGTAGTTTCACTTTTTACAGAGCACGGTGGCTGTGGACAACCAATAACCACTAACCACGGTCCTCGTAAACACGGAGGGCAAACCTGGAAAACTGTCCTCACACACAGAACAAGCAGTGAGATCTGCATTGGCACACACTACCGGTCAAAAGTTTTAGAACACCCCAATTTTTCCAGTTTTTTATTGAAATTCAAGCAGTTCAAGTCAAATGAACAGCTTGAAAGGGTCCAAAGGTAAGTGGTGAACTGCCAGAGGTAAATAAAAAAAGGTAAGCTTAACCAAAACTGGAAAATAATGTACATTTCAGAATTATACAAGTAGGCCTTTTTCAGGGAACAAGAAATGGGTTAACAACTTAACTCTATGGAGTCTTGGGCTATTTTGTCCATTTTTGAATTCTTTTCATGTCTTTGTAAGTCATTTTGTGTCTTTTTTTGGTCATTTTGTGTCTTTTTTTAGTCATTTTGTGTCTTTTTTTTGTCATTTTGTGTCTTTTGGTGTCTTTTTTTGTCATTTTGTGTCTTTTTTTGGTCATTTTGTGTCTTTTTTAGTCCTTTAGTCCAACATAAAATGTGATTTTGAATCTTTTTTTTTACTTTCAAAACACTATCATGCTCAATAAAGAATTTTAAATGTTGCAAATGTGCATTAATTTCAGAGTACACTGAGACATTAAACTGCATCATTTTCAATTAAATTCTGGAAAAGTTGGTGTGTTCTAAAACTTTTGACCAGTAGTGTATATCACATCCAACATCTGTCTGCTTGGAATCTTTACATGTAAACTATTAATTCAAAATCAATCCAGTGTTTCTGAGGATGGATACAGTATCCCAGAAACATAATATTGCAGTCCTCTTTCATACAGCCCTCCTAGAACCAAACCTTCCTTTCTGCTCTATTCCTAAATGTTCCTTTCCTAACTCCCTAAGGGTTCCTTACCTCTGTCTGCTCTCTGTTTCCTTCCACAGAAAATCATTGGCGTGTTCAAACCTAAGAATGAGGAGCCTTACGGCCAGCTGAACCCTAAGTGGACTAAATGGCTCCAGAAGCTGTGCTGTCCCTGCTGTTTTGGCCGCGACTGTCTGGTCCTGAACCAGGGTTACCTGTCGGAGGCCGGGGCCAGCCTCGTAGACCAGAAACTGGAGCTCAACATCGTTCCACGGACCAAGGTACCAACACACGGTGCTGCCGCCGCATTACAACAGCTACAAACCATTTTGCAAATTCCCTTTTTCTGAATCAGTCTGTTGCTCTTTAGGTGGTGTACCTGGCCAGTGAAACATTCAACTACAGTGCCATAGACAGAGTGAAGTCTCGAGGAAAGAGGCTCGCCCTGGAGAAGGTCCCGAAAGTGGGCCAGCGGTTCCATAGGATTGGACTGCCACCCAAGGTAATCTAACCAACTGTTGTATTACTCAGGGGATTGATTTCTGTGATTGATTTGTGTTTTTTTCGGGGCTTTTGTTAAAAAAATACACCCCCAAGCAACAAAAAGACCAAGTCAGTTTATGTGAAGGGTTTAAGGAGGGATTCTTTCTTTAACTCTGTTTAGTGCATCAAAGGGAAAGGTCAAATGTATTGAGGTGGACTTATATGAGGTACTTATTTATAGTCAGTGTATTACCAGTAGATGGCGGTTAGCATGACGCAGAAGCTAAGCGTTGTACTGCTGTACAGGGGAAGCAGCTAAATGCATTTTAGCCGCCTAAAAAAAAATAAAAAAAATCAATATCAGTGTAAGTGTACGTTGTATTAGATAATTTAACCTTGCTGTCCGAGAGCCTTGTTTAAGGTTTCATGTGAGGGGAACTGGAACTGTTCTTTGTTCTCTTCAAAACCACCAGGCTTCTATGACAGAAACTTTAACTTTACCTTGCAGAACCCAGGACCTGGTCTACCACTGCCTCTTTCACTTAGTTAGTGTTATTGTAAACTAACCCTCTAAGGCACCAAAGTCACACAATAACACAAACTAACTAACTGGTTGAGGCAGTGGTAGATTGACAACTTCAGTGTTCTGTAAGTAAAAAACTTCACTTCATAAGTAGTATAACGTAACTTAAACAGATTTTTTTGCTAAAAACATTTTGCTGCTGCTTTGCTAAGCTGCCATCTATTGTAGGTAATACACTGAATCTGAAAATCTGTACTATCCCTTCAAGGAAAAACAAATTATAATATTTAAAATGTATTATTAATTCAGAGAATACATTCAAATTCAAAATTACTTTATTCATCCCTGAGGGGAAATTCAGTTAGTTTGGTAACTCTGTTAGAATGAGACAGCCTGGTGGCTGTAGGAGAGAAGGATCTTTTTTATTTTCTCTCCGTCCTGCAACAGTGAGAAAAGAGCCGTCCACTGCTGATTTTTTGGTCCATGAACCTGCGGAAATCTATGTTCATCACAGGTGTTCAGTAGGAGATAGTTCTTGTCTCCAGTCACTGAAGGCTTTTATCAGATCCCTATATTCAGATTCCTGTCCATTCATGATACACGCCACAATAGCAGGGTCGTCCGAGTACTTCTGGATGCGGCAGGACTCAGAGTTGTATTTGAAGTCGGCTGTGTACAGTGTGAACAGGAGTGGAGCCAGAACAGTACCCTGTGGAGCCCCTGTACAGTGTGAACAGGAGTGGAGCCAGAACAGTGCCCTGTGGAGCCCCTGTGTACAGTGTGAACAGGAGTGGAGCCAGTACAGTGCCTTGTGGAGCCCCTGTACAGTGTGAACAGGAGTGGAGACAGAACAGTGCCTTGTGGAGCCCCTGTACAGTGTGAACAGGAGTGGAGCCAGAACAGTACCCTGTGGAGCCCCTGTACAGTGTGAACAGGAGTGGAGCCAGAACAGTGCCTTGTGGAGCCCCTGTACAGTGTGAACAGGAATGGAGCCAGAACAGTGCCTTGTGGAGCCCCTGTGCTGCTCATTAATGTCCCAGAAACACAGTTCCCCAACCTGACATACTGTTTCCTTCCTGTCAGCTAATCTGTGATCCAGGAGATGAAGGAAAGATCCTCTCCATCTCTGTCAGCTTGTTTCTGAGTATGTTGTGTTGTGCTTTATGTGCTGTGTCTAACATAAAGACCCTGATTTGCTGCTGCTCCACCAGGTCGGCTCCTTCCAGCTCTTTGTTGACGGGTACAAGGATGCAGATTTCTGGCTGCGGAGGTTTGAAGCGGAGCCTCTGCCTGAGAACACCAACCGGCAGCTCCAGCTGCAGTTCGAGCGGCTCGTCGTCCTCGATTACATCATCAGGAACACAGGCACGTAGTCAGGGCTGGGTTATAGGTATAGAGAATAAACTCAGCAGCAAGGTTATTATAGTTAACGAAAACTAACGAAATAACGAAAACTACATTTTCGTTAACTGAAATAAAAATAAAAACTAGAGTTTTTAAAAAAACGATAACTAACTGAAACTGTATTTTGTGGTTACAAAACTAAATAAAATTATAGTGAAAATGTCCTTAGTTTTCGTTTTTGTTAACTTTTTTCATTCATAATTCAGTGTTTCTATTTGAACATGCAACACATGGTGAATATGTTTACTGAGACCGGGATGTTTACACTAGAACCAAAATTCAAAACACCAGAACTGTAAGAGTTAATAACCTTATTGGGGCTGAGATGATAAACCAAAGGAAATAAAGGAAACATTTATTATGACCTCTTTGAATCTGGCACCCAACACATAGCCCATTACAAAAAAACTAAAACTAACACTAAAACTAATAAAAACTAAACTAAAACTAAGCATTTTCAAAAAATAAAAAGTAAACTAAAACTAGAAAACTCACTCTAAAAACTAACTAAAACTAACTGAATTTGAAAACAAAAATTCACAACAAAATTAAAACTAAAACTAATGAAAAATCCAAAACTATTATGACCTTGCTCAGCAGAGGTTTATTAGTTTATATATTGTTATTAAGATGTTATACAGTTGGGTACAGTCTTGAATTCATCCATGGAAGTCTGTTTATTTGCTTGTTTTTGAGTCTTGTGTGTATTTTGTATTGTAGACAGGGGAAATGACAACTGGCTGCTGAAGTATGACTGTCCCATGGATCCTGTTGGGAACAGGGTGAGGAACACAGACTCACACATTTAAAAAAACAATTCTGACCCAAATGGTGGAACATGTTTATTTTCTCCCTGTATCTGTCTCCATGTAGGACACAGACTGGGTGGTGGTAAAGGATCCCATCATCAAACTGGCAGCGATAGACAACGGCCTGGCCTTCCCCCTCAAACACCCTGACTCCTGGAGAGCCTGTAAGCATCTTCAGCACAACGCTATTCATGCTTCTGAACAAACCGTAACTCCCTTTTCCAACAGTGTGTCCAGTGAAAGCATCTAAAACATGTCTCCTTTTCTTTCTATTCATCTATTTCATTGCTCTTCTATTCATATCTTTTTGATTGCAAGTGTCTGTACAGCGATTTCAAGCTCTTAACATGTGGTGTAGATAATTATTAAGACACAGTTTGTGTGTCCAATCACCAGACCCCTTCTACTGGGCGTGGCTCTCCCAGGCCAAAGTTCCCTTCTCCCAGGAGATCAGAGAGCTGGTCCTGCCCAAACTCTCAGACCCCAACTTCATCAAAGACCTGGAAGAGGATCTGTACGAATTATTCAAGGTATGGATGGAAGCAGTCAGATTACGTAGAAGTTATGTAAGAGAATGGGATGAGGAAATGAATGCAGACATTTAAACAAGAGATAATATAAGATGGAGATGATTCAGTTCTGTGGCTGTAAACATGATAATATATATATATACACTACCGGTCAAAAGTTTTAGAACAGCCCAATTTTTCCAGTTTTTTATTGAAATTCAAGCAGTTCAAGTCAAATGAACAGCTTGAAAGGGTCCAAAGGTAAGTGGTGAACTGCCAGAGGTAAATAAAAAAAGGTAAGCTTAACCAAAACTGGAAAATAATGTACATTTCAGAATTATACAAGTAGGCCTTTTTCAGGGAACAAGAAATGGGTTAACAACTTAACTCTATGGAGTCTTGGGCTATTTTGTCCATTTTTGAATTCTTTTCATGTCTTTGTAAGTCATTTTGTGTCTTTTTTTGGTCATTTTGTGTCTTTTTTTTTAGTCATTTTGCGTCTTTTGGTGTCTTTTTTGTCATTTTGTGTCTTTTTTTGGTCATTTTGTGTCTTTTTTTTGTCATTTTGCGTCTTTTGGTGTCTTTTTTGTCATTTTGTGTCTTTTTTTGGTCATTTTGTGTCTTTTTTTTAGTCCTTTAGTCCAACATAAAATGTGATTTGAATCTTTTTTTTATTTTCAAAACACGCTCAATAAAGAATTTTAAATGTTGCAAATGTGCATTAATTTCAGAGTACACTGAGGCATTAAACTGCATCATTTTAATTAAATTCTGGAAAAGTTGGTGTGTTCTAAAACTTTTGACCAGTAGTGTATATATATATATACATATACCGGTATATATATATAACATGTGTCTATTGGTCTCTCCGTCCCACAGAAAGATCCCGGCTTCGACAGAGGACAGTTCCACAAACAAGTAGCTGTAATGAGAGGACAGGTGAGTTTTCATGGGTCTAAATGTTCCCTCTTGAATTATTCTCTCTACTTTAAATCCTAAATTCACCCAAAGGTTTTAACTCATAACCCCAAAGCATGTTTTCTTATAATAAATTGCCAAAAATACACCATTTATCATACGCAGAAAATGTAGTAACAAGCATTACAGTCATGGAAAATATATTAGACCATTGTTTTCTTCAATTTCTTGTTCATTTTAATGCCTGGTACAACTAAAGGCACATTTGTTTGGAAAAAAAAATATGATAACAACAAAAATAGCTCATAAGAGTTTAATTTAAGAACTGATATCTGGACATTTTCCATGGCTTTCGTGATAATGATTTTAGTTATTATCAAGGCTTATTATCAAAGCTTTTTAATCGTGAAATTACTCTACAAGAATAACTTTACACACATTTAAAATTTCCCCCAAAATAAACAATTTGCACTAACCAGATCCTGTTAACCCTTTGATGCACAACATGGGTCAAAAATGACCCGCATTCATTCTGTTATTTAATGCTTTCATGTGCTTTATCTTTTTATTCAACTTATTTTATGGTTGAATATTCCAAGTATTTTTCAAATATCTTGTTTTTGATAACAACAGATCATTATACTTAGCTAAATACTTAGCCAAGAAGTTAGCTAAGTAGTTAGCTTAGCAAGCTACTTAGCCAAGAAGTTAGCTAAGAAGTTAGCTAAGTAGTTGGCTTAGCAAGCTACTTAGCTAACTACTTAGCCAAGAAGTTAGCTAAGTAGTTAGCTTAGCAAGCTACTTAGCTAAAAAAAAAAATTGATCTGGGTCATTTTTGACCCATGTTGTGCATTAGAAGAGTAGTGACACAAAAAGGGATTTTATTAAAAAATTAATAAAGGAAAACATAAAATTAGGATGTATGAGGATCAAAAACAAACTAATTGAGGAAAACCTGGAATACTGAATGATGAAAATAATTTATTGCAAAGATATAGAACATAAAAACTCTGTCGGGTCACTTTAGACCATGTTGTGCATCAAAGGGTTAAAAACATCAAATTCTGCACATCAGAAAATCTCTTCCATCAGTAATAGTAATCAAATCAAAGCTTTTTAATAGTGAAATTACTCTACAAGAATGATTTTACACACATTTAAAATTTCCCCCCAAAATAAACAATTTGCACTAACCAGAACCAGATAAATATCTTGTTTTTGATAACAACAGATCATTATACTGAGCTAAATACTTAGCCAAGAAGTTAGCTAAGTAGTTAGCTTAGCAAGCTACTTAGCTAACTACTTAGCCAAGAAGTTAGCTAAGTAGTTAGCTTAGCAAGCTACTTAGCTAAAAAAATGGATACATGTGCAATTTTATTAAAAAATGAATAAAGGAAAACATAAAATTAGGATGTATGATGATCAAAACCTGGAAATACTGAATGATGAAAATAATTTATTGCAAAGATATAGAACATAAAAACTCTGTTGGTTCACTTTAGACCATGTTGTGCATCAAAGGGTTAAAAACATCAAATTCTGCACTCTTCTGCACAACTCTGAAGCCTTGAATGACTCAGCTAAGAGCAACAGTTATGTGAAAGAAATTCTGAGAAATAAGTTTTTTCTTTCTCCTGTTTTTAAGATCCTGAACCTGTGCCAGGCCCTGAAGGACGGTAAAACCCCGCTGCAGCTGGTCCAGATGCCTCCAGTGATCGTAGAAACAGCCAGAGCTCCTCAGAGAGCCAACAGCGAGTCCTACACACAGAGCTTCCAGAGCAGAAGACCTTTCTTCACCTGGTGGTAGGAGCAAAGCAGCCAGGAGGAGGAAGAGGAAGAGGAGGAGAAACAGCAGGAAGAAGGAGCGAGGAGTGTTGATGTGAGGAAGAAGACCGGCCGACTCTGAGAGCTGGTTTCTGTCCCGGAGATGGAAATAATCACCTCCTCTTCTCCTCTTCTCCTCCTCTCCTGGTGGATGTTTGTTGACAGAGAGCGATGGAGAGATGAGGCCAAAAGAGGAAGAATTTCAGAACATTTCTCTCCTGTTTGCCCTCTGTGCCTTGCGTGGATGTCAATGAAGAATTAACGCCTAAAAATGATGAAGATTCTGTACTTTCCTGCGAGAGGAAAAAGGTTTCACAGTGTCAGACTTTTCTTTTGGACTTTTGGGTGCACATTATGTTTGCCAGTCAGAAGCTCCTCGTGTTTCCTTTATGGACGGGAGGTGTTGTTGCATTCCATGTTTTTTTTTTTTTGTCTTCATACCTCTCTGCCTTTTTAATATTCACCTGCATATTCCCTCCCGCGCAGTAAAGCCCTGGGCTGGTGAAGGTGGAAGCAGCGGTGCCACTGGTGAAGAAGAGCATTTTATTTTATTTTTTTAAAACAAATAAGAGAAGTGTTCATTGTGGGGACGTCCTGCAGATTTAGGAACTGGGTTAGTGCGTGTTTACACCGTGACACAAGCCATGTGAACTGGTTTCACACCTACTCAAAGCTCCTCCTAACTGTTCAGATTAGGATCTGCAAGTCATCTGGGTGATGTTAGATAGTGGAGGCACTTTTGGTGAAACACACAAACTGTTTGTTAAGCTGCCTAATGTTTCCTTCTGTCACTGATGAGTTAAATCTCTGGTGAAGAAGCAACAAAACAAGAAGAAAATGTCCAAAAGCTCCTCTTTGATCGGCCATCTTGGTTTCTGTTGACTGTCTGGCTGCTGAGGTGAACCTGAATAAACAACAAAGTAACTTCCTGCTGTACTCGACTGACATGAAATGTATTGTGACAATGCACTGTATAATTTGTATGTAATATTTAATGATAGATTATAATTAAAACATATTACATTAATACAGTTGATGACTCATGTGTTTGTGATGACAACATAATGATGAAACATTCAGGGACCTTCAGGACTTTGCTGTATTCTGTTAATGCACAGTTCTTATAATTAACTGCAGGTGGTTTTAGAAATGTCTCACACTAATATGCTAATGGTAAAAGCTGTTTATATGAACAGTTTTATAACAACAATTGATCAAATTTCTGTTTAATGTGACTCACAGAAAATGTTCACCTGACTCCTTCTCAGTAGAAAAGCTCTAAAAGCTTTAAATCTGTTCAGCACTCAACAGAAGACAGTAAAGAAGTGGATGTGGCTTCTTTTACACCAGTTGGTTTGTGGACTATTACTAAGCTCAGGTTTGGAAGACTACTTAGTGATTGGAACCATTATCCCATTAGGAAAATGTTCACTGAGGTAATAAATCAAATGAGAAGTAGGCTCATTTTCTCATAAACCGTGTTTCCATTAAAGTCAAATCGAATTTTGAAGTGAAGTTTTTAAAAAGAAAATGCGAATTATGGATGTTTCCATCAACTGCAAATAAAAAAAGCTGCATTAACGTATTTTTCATCAGAAGAGGGCAGCGTAACGTATTGCTGTAGAAGAATCTGTCAGTAAACAGTAGAAGAAGAAGAAATTATGCGAGAAAGAAAACTATAAGAAGAAGAGATTGAGCAAGAAAGGGAAAAAAAAGTTGTTTGGGAATCGGCTTTGGACACCATGAGAGAAAATATGTCTTCAGGAGTTGGGCAACTTATAATTGTTCTTTAATGTCACATCATGTTGACTGGCTGAGTGGAAACAGCTGAAAATATGCATTAAAAATGTGTTGATGGAAACACGGCTATTATATAGCCTTCCATATGATCAGACTCCTGATGGTCGCCCCCTGCTGGCCATCAGACAGAATGCAGCCGTAAGGCACTTCCACATCGCTTCACTTCTCAGGCTGGGAGGTTGTGGAGCGTTCAGCAGCTAACAAGTCGTGTTTCATTAGGACTGAAACAGAACTACAAGGAGAGGAGATATCTGACTGGAATTTATCAAGTGAAGCTGATTTGGCCCTAAAATCTGTTAACGCAGATCTTAAAGAATGTGACTGATGGCATCTTTATTCATACATACATTCATACGTTTCAGTATTAAGTCATAAAATCAAAAACATCATGGTACAGAGTAAACTCTTGCTCTTCCTTGATGCAGTTAGTGTGATCTAACAATGAGTCCTGAGTTCTCTGGCTAGTGAACACCAGCTGCTGAGCTGACTCCTTTCATTGGTGCATTGTGCTCATTTATATCAGAACTTTAATTTCAGGCCTTACTTACACAGCAGCTTGTTGCTGTTTGTGTCTCTGATCCTGCTGCTGTGTTAGTCTGCAGTCTCTCCAACATGCCTGTGTTGGAACAGATTCACATTTGAATTTCCTAATTGTCTAATCCCCACATTTACCATAATGAGTGCGCTGGCATTTCTTTATTCTGGGTCTAAGACGTAGAGAAGGCGCTTACAGTAGTGCCCTTTGATACAGAATCAATCTGTATTTCATGATTTCACTACTGGTTGTTGAGTCTGTTCAGAGTGTTTCAGTGCAGGATGCGGTGCAGGTAGCGCTCTGAGTGTCCGGCGCTCTCCTGCCTCACCACGCCCAGCCTCCATGTGGAGGGTCTGAAGGGGTTCTGGGTCTCTGGGAGGTCTTCCTCCGTCGCCAGCAGGAACTCTCCTGGACTGGCTGCTACGTCAGCCTCGTCCTCTTCAACAGTGTAATCAGACAAAGGCTCCTCGATCCTGGAAGACAGAAAGACTCAATGATTACAGGCTGCTGTTCACATTACACTGAGAACATTAGACCACAAAAACTCACAATTGTTCTTTTTTTCTCTGGAAAAGGAAAAGAGGAACTAAAATATATAGATGTTGAGAGCAGTATGCCTTATAAGAGTTACTTTTACAACTTAACTGAATACGTTAGATTCTTAGAAACAAGACTGAAAATCTAACAAAACTAAGGCTGTAGTCGAATAGTATTTTTTGCAATACGGTTTGTATGATATCCTCCTTAATAACAGTGACTTTTCTAACAGCTGTTTTAAAAACGCCATGTACACTGTTGTTGGCCGTTTTTAAGCATGTTGTGTTATGGACTACTTAGTTTTACAGACATTCAAACTGGACAAATATTAGATTAGATTAAAAGTTAGATGAAAAGATACAGTAAGTTCTTCCTGAACATATAATGTCTACAAAATTAAATGTTCATCTCTTGAGAAACATGCTAACAGATTAGCTAACAGATGGTTGCAGTGAACCATTTTGTTATTTCTGCTCTGGCCTGCAGACTCACACCACCATTTCCCATTTTGTGGCATTTCATTACTCCTCCAACAAATCTAATTTAGTCTCAAGTGAGGAATGTCGAAGCATGACAGTTTGTGTGTGTGTGTGTGTGTGTGTGTGTGTGTGTGTGTGTGTGTGTGTAATGGTATGCGGAGAGAAGAGGACACGGTCTTGTGAGGTCATGCTGAGTTTGTTAGGCACATGACAATTTACACAGTGCATTTCAAGATGCAGAGTGAATCTGGAATCAAGAGCCAGGACCTGAAGTTAGAACACTTTGTTCAGCTAAATGTTCATATGTACATAAACTGACACATTATTAATAAACATGGAGGGAATATTCTGAATAGTATAGAGAGTATAGTTCCTTTTCCCCTTTAACACCTCGTCTATACGTCACTTTTCACATCCTGTCTCTACTTTCTGCCTCCTTCTCTCACCTCAGGTACCCTGAAGCTGATCTGAGCCACTTGTGCTCTTTGTGTCCTTCGGCTCTGAACCCAGCTTTGTTCCTGGCTCGGACCCGGAGCCCCACCAAGGCCTGAGCCAGCCCCGCCTCCTCCACGATGAACCCCCCTTCCTCCTCCTTCTCCTCCTCCGCTCCCTCCATGTCGGCGTCCATCCCTCGCCACACCAGCTTGGCGCGGTGCTCGGCGTCTCTGTCTCCGGCCGTTCTGAAGAGCCGGTGCAGCTGGTGCAGGTTGACCCCCGTGAAGATGTTGGAGCAGCCAGACTTCCTGCTGCGCCGGTTGGGAAGAGTCCACTGGACAGGAAGGTTCTCCTCAGAGGAGGTGCATGCTGGGGCCTCTGCCATGTGGAGAGCTTCAGGAGGAGGACGGTGTGACGGAGGGAGGTGGCTGACAGGAAGGTAAGCTGGAGGGAGAGAACAAACTGGTCAACTAATGAGATCACAGACACAGAAAGATAAAGTCTGAGCCAGCAGACACCAGGCCAGCCAGAACACCCAGCTACCATCCTGTCTGATCAGGTCTCATCTCATTATTGGTTCCTTCCTCTGAGACTACATTACCTACAGCAGTAGTTCTCAACCTTTTTGAGTCGCGACCCCCAATTTAACATGCAAGTTGTCCGTGACCCCCACTCACTGAACACAATCTCACACACACAGTTCAGGTCACCCAAAAAAGAAACAAAATGACCAAAAAAAGTAAAAAAAAAAAAAAAAAGACCAAACAAGACACAAATTGACCACAAAATGATAAAAAAAGACACAAAATGACCAGAAAAGACACAAAATGACCAAAAAAAGGAAACAAAATGACCAAAAAAGACACAAATTGACCACAAAAGGATTTAAAAAAAGACACAAAATGATCACCAAAGGATTAAAAAAAGACACAAAATGACCAGAAAAGACACAAAATGACCACAAAAGGATTAAAAAAAAGACACAAAATGACCTAAAAAG
This sequence comes from Centropristis striata, assembly GCF_030273125.1. NCBI lineage: Eukaryota > Metazoa > Chordata > Actinopteri > Perciformes > Serranidae > Centropristis > Centropristis striata. The sequence continues at coordinate 819,286 of NC_081517.1, read as the reverse complement.
ACACAAAATGACCAAAAAAAGACATTAAATGACCAAAAAGACTAAAACACATTAACACATGAACACTTTAACACAGTGGAGACAGAGCTGACTTCCAAAATGATTTGGAGACCCCCAGAAATCATCTCGCGACCCCAATTGGGGTCCCGACCCCAATTGGGGTCGCGCCCCCAAGGTTGAGAACAGCTGACCTACATTACTGTGTTTAAGAGGCTGTAAAAGCAGAGCCGGCCCAAGCCTCCATGGGGCCCGAAGCAAAATTCAATTTCGGGGCCCTCTACTTCTGCCAATCATATTGATTGTTGATCATTCACACACAGTGGTGGAAGAAGTATTCAGATCTCTTACTTAAGTAAAAGTACTAATACCACACGGTGAAATTACTCCACTACAAGTAAAAGTCCTGCATTCAAAACTTACTGAAGTAAAAGTACAAAAGTATCAGCATCAAAATGTACTTAAAGTATCAAAAGTAAAAGTACTCATTATGCAGAATGGACCCACTCAGATTGTTTCATATATTCTAAAAATATATTGTTGGGTTATTATTTTTGATGCATTTATGTACGGAGCGCTTTAATTTTCTCAAGGTAGGGCTCATTTTAACAACTTACTCTTATGATGTTCAATTTAAAACATGTTAACATGTTAGCAAACATTTCATATTAATTATGTTTTTATGTTAAATCTTGAACTGAAAAGTAACTAAAACTGTCAGCTAAATATAGTGGAGTAAAAAGTACAATATTTGCCTCAAAATGTAGTGAAGTAGAAGTATAAAGTAACATAAAATGGAAATACTCAAGTAAAGTACAAATATGGCAGTGTTGTTAACATTATGCTATTGTCAGCCTGATATGTCTTCACACATTTAAGGGCTTGGTCCAGTAATTACATAAATAATACCAATGCAATAATGATACAAATGATACCAATGAATGAATGATGTCCAGGGTGTCACATGTGTTTTTTAATCTAAAAATGTATCTCATTCCACTATAGAGTGACCTGGGGTTGATTTACACATCAATCCAAATGGTAAAGCATTATTTTTACTGTAAAAGTGTCATCTGGTTTATTATTTTTGAAAAACGTGAAAACATTCCTTTATCTTGGCGATGTTGTCATAAAATTGTATTTTTGTTCAATAATATATCTTTGATCATATAGAAAGTGTCACTCATGCATGCAAAATATTAAACAAAATATGTACATATTTTTTGTGAATTGCTCTTGGGGGCCCCCTAGTGGCCACGGGGCCCTAAGCAGTCGCTTAGTTACTGTTATTATATCAAACTAGACCATCTATTGATACAACAATGCAAAGGTCAGCCATATTCAAAAATGTCCCTTGACCTTTGACCTCAAGACACCTGAATGAAAGCAGGCTCTGTGGGTCCCCACAAGTCCCATTTTTACATGCCCACTTTATGAAGTTGGCAGCAAAATCCTGCAAGTTTTTCTCATCCAGTACAAATGTGTTATTTTATCACCAAATATAATTTCTGCATACTGTTCCCTAAAATACATTTGGAAGCTTGTGGATTCAATGAGTCATATTTTATTCATGTGTGATGCTGTTAGCTCCAATAGCAGCCACTTTTATTGCAGTGAGACCATTTAAAAAAAAAAATCTTTTAAAATTGAAAATTTTGCATCAAATCTGTGTAACAAATGGTATCAACCCCAAAAATGCTGCAGCATCTTATGAGACATAATTGAGCCTTCTTGATATTCTAAACATGTAAACATGCTTCCTCTTCAACATTTAAATAGATACCTAACCATAAAAATGTTAAAACAGATTAACGACAACAACAACTTCACCTCAAGTTCAGTTTTCACCTCAAATTAATCTTCAGGTTTCCAGATTTCAGATTTAATTTTTATGTGGCATCTATTGATGACCTGCTATCTCCACCAACACCTCCTTGTCCTCCATGTATTCATGCATATTTTATTTTGTGCGGGCAGTACATTTAACATTTTATTTTATTTATTTTTATCCCATTTTTTATTTATTTTATCTTATTGCATCTTACTGTTCTATTGTTTACTACATCTCTTTGTATTGTGTTATGTATTTATTGTTTGTGCAGCACTTTGGAAACCTTGTGTTTGCTAAAATTGTGCTACATAAATAAATAAAGTGGATTGGATTGGATTGGATTACACACAGACAAAATGTGTCCATTTGTGTCTCCACATCCTTCATATTTTTTTTGCAAATCCAAGGTTGACATATTCAGGTATGCATTGAAATGCATCATCATTTTTCCCCGTTTTGGTTTTTATCTGAACACTACTGATGATGAAAGGTGAAGGGATTGAAATCAATAGTTTCTCTAAAGGGACAGACTAGCTATAGAATAAGAATTACATTAAAATGTGTGCTGCTTTTCTTAATACCATATCGTCACCCTGTTAAAATAATCACCTAACTCATTTTAAAAAAAAAGTTTTGCGGGAAACACAAAAACTTCACCAAAAGTGTAACATATGACATTTATTGATCATTTCACTCAAAAATGATGTAACAAAGGATGGCTATTGGCAAAGTAATAACACTGTGTGTAAATTATGTAACTTAAGAGAAATAAATGACTTAGGCTATTTTTTAAAACTGCCTTTGTGACTTAAGCAAGATATGGCAACGCTTTATTTTGAAGGTGTCTACATAAGAGTCACACAAGCCTGTCAGAAACATGACATGACAAGTATCATGAGCATTAATGTTACTTCAAAGTGTCATTAATGTTCATGACACATCCCATGTCATGTTTATGACACGCTCATGTCACTCTTATGTAGACACCTTCAAAATAAAGTGGTACCATATCTTGCTTAAGTCACAAAGGCATGTTTAAAAAAATCACATTTTATTTTGACTTAGGCATAATAAATCCGCTTAAGTCACACACTTGACATAGGCCATTATCTTAAAGGGGTATAATCACATGATCTGATCAACTGAGGATGGAGGAGATTTCACCATAGGTGGCTATGAGGAGATGATTTGGGCAAAAAACAAACAAAACAAAAAAACAAAACAATTTTGACAAAAAAATGACTTAGGCGATTATTTTAACAGTGTGACGATATGGAAATAACAAGCATTATATTTACCATTAACCTCCATTAATTAACTTCCATGTAGTGTCCTGGTTCTGTCCACAGGTGTCTCCTATAGCAACAGGCTAATAAATGCCTTTACACTGACCCAGAAATAGTTTACACTAAAGCAATAACTTGTTAAGTATTTTAATAATAAGAAGAGTTCTTACCTTCCTCTGTGCTGCTGACTGACAGACAGGAACAGACGGTAACAGACAGAACAGACCGACCTTCACTGCGCTAATACAGAGCCGACCCACTTCCAGGCGGCGCGTCATGGCGCGTGGAGCCGCGCGAGGACGTCAGGGAATAATCAAAGAGTAATCCATTAATGACGTCTGTACTGAGGTGATCATGGTGCTCACCTTAAATCAAGACAAAACAACAACAACAACAACAACAACAGGGGGCAGAGAGCAGGACAGAATGGAGCCAATCATCTCCTGTTTCTGACATAAAATAGGTAAAAGTGGTATAAAATGGTCATTCACAAGTAAATTACCTCAGATACAGTCATGGAAAAATGATTAGACCATTGTTTTCTTCAATTTCTTGGCAGTTTTAATGTCTGGTACAACTAAAGGTCCATTTGTTTGGACAAATATAATGATAACAACAAAAATAGCTCATAATAGTTTTATTTAAGAGCTGATATTTAGCCATATTCCATGTTTTTCTTGATAATAACCAAAATAATTAACAAGACATCATGTTAAATGTCTAGATATCAGCTCTTAAATTAAACTATTATGAGCTATTTTTGTGGTTATCATTATATTTGTCCAAACAAATGAACCTTTAGTTGTACCAGACATTAAAATGAACAAGAAATGGAAGAAAACAAGGATGGTCTAATATTTTTTTTCCATTATTTAACCTTAAGGGAGAACGGGGTCGCTGTGTTTGTGTTTCTTGGCTGTCATGTACGGGGGTCAAATGTAAAATTCATATCACATATAAGATGAATATTAAATGTTATATCTATATGTAAACGCTAAATGTTAAATTAAATATTAAATCTAAATCTAAATGTCAAACTAAATTTTAAATGTTATATCTAAATCTAAAGGTAAATGTTAAGTCTAAATATTAAATGTAAATGTTAAACGTTAAATCTAAATGTCTCTCTGAATGTAAAGCTAAATATTTAGGAAATATGCAAATATCCCCGCCACCCACACACATTTGTGTTTGTTTTTTATTTTAGATTTTTCTTATAAATTTTACATTTGGCGCCCCATAGTGATGAAATATCTCCCTGGCTGTGGTTTTGTGTCTCTGTTGGTATTTTGTGTTTCCTTCTGCTTGTTTTGTCACTTTGCAACATGACATGTGACGATTGCGGTTTTAAACATGTAAAAGCAACAACAACCACCATTTAAATGGATATTGAACCAATTTAATACTGATTTTTATTGATATGGCCTACTGAAGCAAACAAGACCATCAGTGAGAATATTGGCTGTTTATTCTGAAAGCCTGTCCTGGTGCCAGTCGGTCCATTGTGACAAATCCAGAACCTCCTTTAGCTCAAACACCAGCAACAAGCCCACAGAGAACATTCTCACAACAGCCTGCTTCTTTGTCTCTCGTTTTATTTTGTATATTTGTGGTTTTGTGTCTCTTTTTAGTCATTTTGGAGACTGTCCTCCCCAAAAATAGCCCTCTGAGTCAAATGTACAGTTGACTTGTGGCTGTTGAATTTCATTTTTTTCATTTTTCATTTTATTAATTCTTCTTTTCGAACCGAAGATGCATATACATATTCATACACACACTCACATAGACACCATTAAACAGATGAACATAAACATATAAACATTTACACACATACAGTATATATAGCCCTATACATATACATGCATCTGCCCCGTCTAAGTAATAAGATAGAAATAAGAACCAGTTAACTTAATATTCAATATGCATTTCCTTCTTTCATTTTGGTTCGAAAAAAAGGGAGTAGGCTGAAGCATAAAATACTTCTCTAGGCCTCTCCCCTGATACTAAACACTTCAAAAATAAGAAATTATCTCTATATATATATATATATATATATATAGGGCATTTGAGGGCAGAAACAAACAACCTATGCTTTATTCTGTATGTTTTGGAGAACTTGTTATTTTGTGTTTCTTTTATAATAGTTGTGTCTCTCGTTTGGTCTTTTCATGGTTCCTTGTGGTCATGTTGTGTCTCTTCATGGTCAGTATGACGTCTTCCAGTGATATTCTGCAGGTGAACCCAGTGAAGGACTGAGACTTTGGGCTCATGGCCTGAAACCTGACAGCCTGATAATCCTCCAGGACACCAGGAAGTCTGCCAGGCTGCTGTCACCTCTATCAGGTCTGATAGCAGCTCTCAGAGATGTTCAGCCAGAAATGTTATATCATGAGTAAAGAAGATCAGAAAGACTCTCCATAACCTGTAGCAGCAATAAACATGATTTAACTACAGTCATGTACATCACAGTCTGAGTGAGCAATGCTGAGGAGGTTTTGTATTTATTCCTGTTTGTTTGTTTGTTTGTCTGTTGGTTTCAAGCCATTTCTAAAGAGAAAACTAAACAGACTTCAAAGTCGGCCATGATCCAGTGAGAAGAGAAGAGATTAGATTCTGGTGCAAACAGAACCACCAGCTGGTCACTGATGAAACTCTGTGTACTTTGACTTTTGCTGATGGCTTATTAAATAAATTATTCCTTTATATAGTTCATAAAGAGTGACTTGCATTAAGTAAATCTATCTGCTGGGAAACTGAAATGGTTCCGGAAAACAAGAAAATAGGACTCAAAGATACACAGATTCATTTCAATCTCAAATATTAATGTTTCTGAAATGCTAATTGTTGTGGACTAAAATGATTCAAATGATCTGATGACTACAGAGACTGATGGCTTTATTGATCTCTGTCTTCTTCATGGAGCATGGTTTGAAATGTAAAGCACTAAAACCTCTGGTGGAACATCTCAACATCCTTCAAACCTTCAAACCTCTGAAGTCAGGAGTTTTGGTTCACATTTGTCAACTTCCTGCGATTCATATCTTTCAGTCTGACCTTACATCGGCTATCAGTCAGATTTTTAATTTTATTTTAATTAACAGTAAGTATAAAGCTGCCAGGAACCAAAAATACAAACAAAAGACACAAGTGTTTATGGAAATGTACCTTCTTTTGTCTTTTTCTTTTTTTACCATTTATACACACAAAAACAGCAGAAAAAATAATATATGTAATAATATAATAATAATAATAATAATAATAATAATAATAATAATAATAATAATAATAATAAAATAAAATTTTAAAAATGTTCTAGAAAGATAAATGTCACACTGTGAAAGCTCCTATGATTGAACTTTCAACTGTCTTTCTCAGCTTGTCTACATATCAGATATAAATAAAGTTAATACTGTAAATAAAAGATGTATTCTCAATAAATAGATGGACTCCAGAGGGTTAATGTACTTGAGGAGAAACTGGTGCTGGTGGAACTGACAAAAGGAGACATGTTGTCAGTTTGGGAGGAGCAGGAGCTGGTGGAGGAGGAATAAACCTCATGTAGAAGGATCATCCTGGCTCTTCAGCTGCTTCTGGTAGATCTCAAAGTTTGGGAAGTACAGGGCCTGAAAAAACCCCCCACATAGAAAATATGTTGTTAAAACAGCATTAAACATCTCACTGCACTCAGTCAATTTTAAAGTTGTTCCATTCAGACCAGAACCAGAACTCCTGACATTTAATTTCTTTACTTGATAAAAAAAGAGTTTATACCTGTTTTCAGTTGCCGGGCAGATTAGTTAAGGTTCCTGCCAGGATGGAGAAGGAAATGATGAGACGGTCCCTGTAATGTTCAGTTACCTTCACATCTGTTTTATGATATCCAGTTATCTGTATTGCATCACATGTTGACAACTTTTTTAGATCTCTGGGTTGTTGATGTAAATATATAAATGATGGATATATTCTATTAGGTATGAATGGATCTTTCTGTATAACAATTGGCCAGCAGGGGGCGCCATTTCCTCCCATCTGTGGTTCAAAGATGAACTGAAATAATCAATGATAATAATAATAAATTAAGAACAAGTTAATCAAGCAATTCGGTTATTTATTTTTTGGTTGGTCAAAAAATCAATTCCAGGTCTCCCAAGTTGTCACTGACTATTTACAGTTATCAAGAATAAAACACATGTCAGGGGGACTAAAGGTAGAAATAAAAAAAAGTTTTTAAAAAAATGAAAAAAACATGATATAAATATATTGTCTTTTAAAGTGCTTAGAGATTTTATTTAGCATCTCTTAGTAGTTGTTTTGATATCTTTGTAGTTGTTTTATGTTTCCTCGTGATCACTTTGAGAACTTCAGACATTGAACTCATCAAGGCTTTATTTGTTTTTTCCAATAGCACCTGAAGGCAACCTAATTAACATCACCAATAAACAGGTGTGTGTGTGAGGCAGGATAGCTACTTTAACTCCCTTTGTCCCAGAAACAGACTTTGCAGGTCTTTGTGTCTCTCAGACAGCATGAAGGGGCTTTTTGTTGGACTTGTGAGGACTCGGCGGGCTCTGGGGACCAGAGCAGGCCTGATGGTGCAACAACGAGCCGGTTATATCTCCGGGAAACCCCCCAAAGACCCCACCAGCCCCGCGGTGAGTCCACAGGAGCTGTTGGGTTCCCGTCCTGGAGCCGGATTCACTAAAGTCTTCTTAAGATAAAATTTAAGTAAATTCTTAAGGAAAAAAAAGGATGTTACTAAGAATGTTCTTCAATGCTATCCACCATTTTTTCTTAACCCTCTATGTCAGTAGTTCTCAACCTTTTTGAGTCGCGACCCCCAATTTAACATGCATGTTGTCCGCGACCCCCGCTCACTGAACACAATCTCACACACACAGTTCAGATCACCCAAAAAAAGAAACAAAATGACCAAAAAAATGGAAACAAAATGACCAAAAAGACACAAAATGACCAAAAAAAGGTAACAAAATGACCAAAAAAGACACAAATTGCCCACAAAATGACCAAAAAAGACACAAAATTATTTAAAAAAAAGACACAAAATGACAAAAAAAGACACAAAATGACAAAAAAAGACACAAAAATGACCAAAAAAAGGTAACAAAATGACCAAAAAAGACACAAATTGACCACAAAATGACCAAAAAAGACACAAAATGCCCAAAAAAGTCACAAAATGACTAAAAAAAGACACAAAAATGACCAAAAAAGTAACAAAATGACCAAAAAAGACACAAAAATGACCAAAAAAAGTAACAAAATGACCAAAAAAGACACAAAATTATTTAAAAAAAAAAGACACAAAATGACCAAAAAAACAAACACAAAATGACAAAAAAAAAAGACATTAAGTGACCAAAAAGACTAAAACACATTAACACATGAACACTTTAACACAGTGGAGACAGAGCTGACTTCCAAAATGATTTGCCGACCCCCAGAAATCATCTCGAGACCCCAATTGGGGTCCCGACCCCAAGGTTAAGAATAGCTGCTCTATGGTACGGTGCAGCCCTCAGGCAACATCCCCATTTTAGCCTGTCAGATTTCTACAATGCATGTTTTTAAGTGATGTGATACTTTAAAAAAGAGGGAAGAGTAAAGGAAACCACTAGCAATGCTTTAATTTGTCACATCTGGAAAAACTCATCATCATTTCAATGGGTCGTTGGTTAAATGGCACAAGTTTGCCTACAGACAACATTCAGACAAGAAACCGGTTTAAAAAGTTCCTTTTATAATGTTTTAAAATTTGAAATTGTACCCTGAAGTTTTTCTTCAGATTGTGTTTATTTAGTCTATTTTAAGACAAAAAAACCCCACTTCAAACACTTTTTTTCCTAACTGGCATCATAATGCGTACCATGGAGGGTTCATAATTGTCGTATGTCTTAGGAAGTTCTTAGTTTTCTCTTAGGAAGTTCTTAGATTTTTTAACTTAAGATCACTTGCATGGTTTCAGTAACTTCATAGTGATTAATTAAGTATCAAAGACAACAGCTGCCTCCGTGATTTACTAAGAGGACCTAGTAATGTAATCTAGGAACATTTCACACAGACTGAAGGACATTTACATTAACTGACAAAATAAACTTTATGTGATACATTCACACAAAAAAACTACCCTGACCAACTTCAATGAGCAAAATGTTAACACATTGTCTAGGGCTAAAATAAATATTAAAGAAATCAAATGAATTTCATACAAATGTGTTCAAGTAAATACAAATCAAGACTAACCTTTTCACTTTTCACTGTAGCTAATTTAAGACTGCTGAGGGCTTCTCTTAAAGGTGTGAAGAAATTTGAGAAGAAATCTAAGAACTTTGTTTTTAAGAATATTTTATTCTCAAATTCTATCTTAGGAAAAAAAAATAAGAAGAAAGAAAACTAAAAAGATTAAAAATGTCTTCATGAACACCAAATCTTCTTAAAATTTTGTCTTAAGAGCAAAATTAAGAAGAAGGTGCCACTTAAGAAGCTTTTTTTTCCTTAAGAATGCTTTATGAACCTGGACCAGGATCTTAAAGTGAACCTGATGAGCTTATTTCTGAATAATTCTGTGGTATGTATTATATTTTGTCCTGCAGGAGTCCATGTTGGTGCTGACCTCGATGGCCTTAGTCGTCCTGGGACCTTCTGGTTGGGTCCTCGCCAACTTGGACCATTATAAAGGGATTGACTGATGGACGTGGCCCTGAACGCATCATTCCCTCTTCCAGTGTGCTGCTGTGAAACCATTTGAACATTTTGAGACGTTTTGTTAACATAATAAAGTTTACTTCTTAATATCACTTTGTTTTGCAGCAATATGCTATTTCTTTTTAAGGAAAAATATTTTTTGTTTTGTTTTTGCATTAGGCCTGAACAAGAATAATTAACTATCTAAATACTATATCGGCCATTCTCAGGCACTAAAATAAATATAAATATTTTGGTCCACAAATGTAACAGGTGTCAAACTTTAAATTAGTCACTGATCCAAATTTAACTGACTTATAAACTATATGAAATGTAGCCTATTTAAAATGTTTTTATTGGACCAACTATTTTAATTTAGACTAGCGAGGTAGAACTGAGGAGTGATAAACTAACATGATGAAACATGTGAATAATTGATTCTTGCCTTAGTTCCCTAAAATACTCCATGTTAACATGGTCTCAGTAGAAATGTAGCTCTTATTTTATTTATTCAGTTCAGTTTTTGAATGAACCCAAAGGGTGGGAAACTTCAGGGACAGACAGTAAAATATAAAAATGTTCAGTTAACATGGCCAATAAAATATAATTATAAAATATGCTGTTTTACAATTTAATGGCTTACAGGTTCATCTCAACACATAGAATATGATGGAAAATCAATGTCAAATAGCTCCAACCAAGTATTGATTCATATAGATGACAAACTATTCAGAGGCCAACATTTACATATTAAACATACTTTTTAAATTGGTCTTTTTAAATATATTTTTTTGAGACAGTGAATTTTAGGTCTTCATTAAATGTAAGCCATAATCATAATTAGAAGAAATTAAAGGCATGAAATGTTTCATTCTGTGTGTAATGGATCTATATAATGTGATATTTCCACTTTTTGAATTTAATTACTGACAAACTTTTCTGATATTCTAATTTATTGAGATGCACCTGTATAGTTGTCGAAGGTCATATATACAGGAAAAAAGCTCAGTGGTGTGGATTATTAGGTATGTTATCAGTAAGACTTGGTCATTCAGCCATTTGTTGTAAATGTTTTACATTTTAATGACAGAATGTATGAGGAAGTAATTCATGGGACAGAAATGGAACTGCATAGCAGGAATCACCAAACACCTTAAATGGTACAGTTACAAATAAGAATATATGAGTTACAGAAAAATAGTTACAGAAAAATAAACAATGCAAAAAATTAAATATAAATAATATAAAAAAAATAGAAGAGTAATTAAATGGAAAAGAATGAAGCAAAGACAACTAAATAATTATAAAAAATAAATAGAGGCAATATTACATGTTGTTACAGACATTAAACGCAGTGCATGTGTTGATAAGCCCTCTACAGCAGCTGTTCTCAACCTTGGGGTCGGGACCCCAACTGGGGTCGCGAGATGATTTCTGGGGGTCGCCAAATCATTTTGGAAGTCAGTGTGTGTTAATATGTTTTAGTCTTTTTGGTCACTTAATGTCTTTTTTTGGTAATTTTGTGTGTTTTTTGGTCATTTTGTGTGTTTTTTTGATCATTGTGTGGTCAATTTGTGTCTTTTTTGGTCATTTTGTTTCCTTTTTGGGTCAATTTGTTTCTTTTTTGGTCATTTTGTGTCTTTTCTGGTCATTTTGTGTCTTTTTTGATAATTTTATGGTCATTTTTTGTCCTTTTTTTTAGTCATTTTGTGTCTTTTTGGGGTCATTTTGTGTCTTTTTTTTGGTCATTTTGTGTCTTTTTTGGTCATTTTGTGTCTTTTTTGGTCATTTTGTTTCCTTTTTTTGGTCATTTTGTTTCTTTTTTGGGTGATCTGAACTGTGTGTGTGAGATTGTGTTCAGTGAGGGGGTCGCGGACAACATGCATGTTAGATTGGGGGTCGTAGAGAACTACTCCTGGTCTAGAGGTCTGGAGGACTGAGCAGAGCTCCAGTTCTCCTCTGCTCCAGCAGGCGTCACCAGCTGTCGGCGGAAGTGAAACCTTTCCTCTGCTTACTAACAGGCAGCAGCATCCATAGCGGAGCTACGCAGGGACGTTATAACGCTACCAGCTCGCTGCTCCCAGTCAAAGTGCCTTTAAAGCAGCATGAAGCCGCAGCTGGCTGGGACCATGAAGCGGCAGGAGTCAGCAGGAGGAGCAGGAGGAGCCGGGGAGGCTGCTGGGACCCTGCAGGAGGAGCTGGTCGCAGCCATCCATGGCGCGTTTGAGGTGGCTGTGGAGATCGCAGTTCGAGAGGTGACAAAGCTGGTCGGCCAGGCTTCAGGAGACCTCTACGAGGAGATGCGACGAGAGAACCAGACCCTGAAGCAGAGACTGCAGAGAGCTGAAGCCCTGCTGGACTCTGCTGGATCTCCTCCTACACACCAGCTCCAGGACAACAACAAGCCTTTAGATCAGCCGCCTCACGGCAAATACGATCAGAAGAGCCCAAATCCAGAAGGGAGCAACGTGCACATCTGCACAGGGGTCAGAGGTCACGCTGCTCCTGCAGGTCCCAGCCGAGCTCACCAGCCTGCTGACCCCCAGCAGGACCATGAGGAGCTGCAGACCCAGCAGGTCCCTGATGCTGCTGCACAGAAACATGCAGGTGATGCTGTGACTGCAGGTACAGAGCAGCTTTTATTTCCTGTTTCATCACTTTCCTGTCATCACACCTCACAGGTCAATATACAGTAGAATATACAGTACAGGCCAAAAGTTTGGACACACCTTCTCATTCAATGCGTTTCCTTTATTTTCATGACTATTTACATTGTAGATTCATCAAAACTATGAATGAACACATGTGGAATTATGTACTTAACAAAAAAGTGTGAAATAACTGAAAACATGTCTTATATTCTAGTAAGCAAAGGGTGGTTACTTTGAGGAATCTAAAATACAAGACATGTTTTCAGTTATTTCACACTTTTTTGTTAAGTACATAATTCCATATGTGTTCATTCATAGTTTTGATGCCTTCAGTGAGAATCTACAATGTCAATAGTCATGAAAATAAAGGAAACGCATTGAATGAGAAGGTGTGTGTCCAAACTTTTGGCCTGTACTGTACATTTGCTTCAAATGGTATGCATGCACGAGGGTTGACACCATACTAAAATTTTCAACTCGATACTGATACTCAGGAAAATATTCCATACTCGATACCATTTTCGATACCACAAGGATAAAAACAAAGACCCCAAAATTTAACAGAAATATTTTTAACAACAAGAAAAATGCAACATGTAAAAATTAGAAGAACCACAGGTTAAATATTTATAATTAAAAAAAACTGTTGTCCAAAAAACCCCTGCAACTATGAAAACAAACTTCAGATACTCGATACTTTTGAAAATGAGAAAATGTATCCAGATACAACGTTTTAGTATCGATACTTTTCTGAGTATCGATACTTTTGACAACCCTTGTATGCACAGAAACTGCATCTTAAAATATGTTGCTGACTGTTTTCACACATTTTGCATACAAGTGCCAAATTGTGGTGAAAAACACACGCTAGTGTTGCTTGTTAATGCATATTCATAGTAATAAATGAAGCGGTCAGTGCATGTGGTAGCTACTAATAGTCACTAAAACAATCCTGACTATTAGTAGCTAACACATGCACTGACCGCTTCATTTATTAGTATGACAGGGTTCATGCTGATGCATGGAACACACATGGCGGATCATGACCCAGTGGGCCTGGCCTCCTGTGGCCCCTGGGCCCCTGTGGCCCCTGGGCCCCTGTGGCTCCTGGGCTCAGGCCTGCAGAGGCCCCACCACCTCCACAGGAGCAGGACAGACTTTATAGTTGTTCAGCCTCTTTCTCTTGTTGCTTTGTGTGTCTTTGTCGTCCTTTTTTGTTTGGTGGTTATATGTATAAAGAGAACTGGATCCAGAGTTGGAGGAGGGGCCCAGTTGATTCCTATGAAAGCTGCTCTGTGGTGCACCAGGCCAAGTTCTCTGGTGCCCACAGAGCAAGTACAGACAGTCTACTGCTGGCCGAGCCGGCTGCTGCAGATCTAGCTCCCCGCTAACTTTAAAGATGGATAGATGGATGGATGGATGGATGGATGCATGGATGGATGGATGGATGGATGGATAGATAGATGGATAGATAGATAGATAGATAGATAGATAGATAGATAGATAGATAGATAGATAGATAGATAGATAGATAGGAACTTTATTAATCCCTCAGGAAATTGCAATTCCAGCAGCAGCACAACACCAATACAATAAAATAGAATAAAGTTAAAAACTAGTCTGATTGTGCAAAATTAGAGTTCAAGAGACAATAAAAAATACTCCTGACCTCTGTCCTCCTTTGTCCTCCTCCAAGTGTGGTGTTGTACAGTTTAATGGCACGAAGTGGTAGTTATATGATTTTGTTCTGCACCTCTTCTAGACCCTACAAATGTTATCTGACTAGATTTTGTAAAGTTTTTCCATTTGTAGTCTTTTTATGTTTCTTTGTGGTCACTTTTTTCATGAAGTGTCTCCTCGGTCCATCTGTGTCTCCTTAAATGACATTTTGTAGATAAAGGCCATGGGGCCCTTGGCCCCAGCCTGGTAGGCTCATTCATCAGTCCATCCATGGTTCCACAAAAAACATTTGAATATAAAGCAAAAATGCAGAACATACTATGGTGGAAAACATCCATTAAAACCCTAATGTGACAAAATCATCACCATGTATGTCTAGTTCATGGTTTGTTTTATTTAGATGTAATTTGTAAGCTTAGATGTCTGAAACACCTTAAATACCATCAGTGTTTTACAGTAATCAAGTTCTGCTGTCGTTAATCCTTAAAGTAACATAATCCATACACTTTATTAATGAATACAAATGGTTTTAGGGGGATTTCTGTTTTTCTGTTACCAAGAGAGAGTGGAGCAGCCCAACTCAACAATGTACTTCACAGAAAATGTTCTCAAATATCTGTAATTCATAAAAATGTATACTTTCCCAAACAATTTACAGAATATATATATTTAATCATGTCCCAGTAAATAATCCAGATAAATGTATTGTATCTATTGTTTCTTGCTCACTGTGTTAACTCTGATGTTCTGTTCTCAGGAGCCAGTGAGGAGGTGTCCCGTGTGTGTGTTCTGAGGGTAAAAAGCTTGAACCGGAGCAGAGAAACAGCAGAACGAGACTCTCCTCCTCCTCCTCCCAGCGAGGAAGACGAGTCCTCCTCAGAGCCTGTTAGAGTGAAGCAGGAGGAGACGGAGGAGGAGGAGGGGGAGGACTCCGCCTGCTGTCTAGACTCCATCAAGATGGAGGACTTCAGTCTGGAGTGTATGTCAACGGTCCAGTCCAAGATGCTGGAGGACTGGAAACCAGAAGTTCTGGATCATCTGAGCCAAGACTCCAACACGTCTCTGTCCTGCAGCAGGCTGGCTCAAGGTGAGACACAAACCATAGAGATCAATGAACTTATCATCCTGTTTGGTGATTCTTCTCTGGAACATTTAGACCTCAAGACTCCAGAATTAAAGATATTAGAGACTCAACTACTAATGAATTAAATAACATGTCTATTTCATTCAGACCAAGGCCTTTCTATTGACTGGTTTTGTATTATTGATCAATGCCACTTACTATAGGTTCAATTATCTATCATATGACGTAATTTTCCACTATGTGGAGTATATGTATGGCTGTATATTAATGTGGCTGAGGGCTCCATTATATGCTGTTTCAATGAGGCTTTCTCCTGATGCAGTTCTGACAGCAACAGAAATTAAGGGGGGCAAAATGCTTCAAAAACGCTTCCATATTCTTTTCAATCAATCAGACTTTATTTGGATAGCACTTTTCATACAAGAGAAATGTAACACAAAGTGCTTCACATAACAAAGGAAAAAGAAAATAATAAAAATGATAATAAAACATAGACACTAGCAAACACCCTCGGCCCGTCCCATTAAAAACAAAACACAAACTGAGGAGGTGCCATCTCAACGTGGAGCAGAGAGGAAACGCTGGAGGCAGCTTAGAAATGTATTCATTAAAAATAAAGTAAGGTAAGATAAAATTAAAAAAAGTAAATAAAAAGTAAAAAGCTAGATAAAAAAGATGAAAATATATACTTTTGGTTGATTTATACATAAAAGTTGACACTTTTACCATGAAAATATTCAGTCTTGGTATAATTAAGTTATTGGAGGGGAAAAAAATCAAATTTCCTCTCAACATGACCACTGTTAGTGTGGCTCCGTCTAGTTTTACTTCAGTTATGGAGCCTGAGGATGTAGTTTATGTGTCTTAAGCCGAAAAAATCCCACAGTTTCTTTCTTATGGTTTATTGAAAACCTTTCATTTGAGCATTACAAACAACAAACTGCAGCAATCCAAAAAATAATAATAATTATGAGCACGGTCATGAACTAGTGTGCTCTCCTCGTCTCCATAATCCTAATCAAAACAAAGTACGCAATTATGACGTTACACACGTCTCAGCCAATAAGAAGAGTGCAACTCCTACCAAGGTTATTATAGTTAACGAAAACTAACGAAATAACGAAAACTAGAATTGAAAAAACATTTTCGTTAACTGAAATAAAAATAAAAACTAGAGTTTTTTTAAAAACGATAACTAACTGAAACTGTATTTTGTGGTTACAAAACTAACTAAAACTAACTAAAATTATAGTGGAAATGTCCTTAGTTTTCATTTTTGTCAACTTTTTTCATTCATAATTCAGTGTTTCTATTTGAACATGCAACACATGGTGAATATGTTTACTGAGACTGGGATGTTTACACTAGAACCAGAATACAAAACAGTTAATAACCTTATTGGGGCTGAGATGATAAACCAAAGGAAATAAAGGAAACATGTATTATGACCTCTTTGAATCTGGCACCCAACACATAGCCCATTACAAAAAAACTAAAACTAACACTAAAACTAATAAAAACTAAACTAAAACTAAGCATTTTCAAAAAATAAGAACTGAACTAAAACTAAAAAGCTCACTCTAAAAACTAATTAAAACTAACTGAATTTGAAAACAAAAATTCACAACGAAATTAAAACTAAAACTAAAGAAAAATCCAAAACTATTATAACCTTGGTTCCTACGAACCAATAGGCATTCCTACAACCTCAATAAAGAACTATAAACTTATGAAATACAAATCTGGATTATTTATCAGCTTGTACAAAATGTCTCTAACAACAACTAACCTTCTCAAATCTTCCCTCCTTTTCCTCAGACTTCCCGAACATGTTCCAGCTGGAACCAGCTCCGGTCCCCGAAGCGGCTCCGCAGGTTTACGGGGTCCATGTGAGGACGGGCCACCGCAGCAACCCGGCCCACAGCAACCTGTACACCTGCAAGTCCTGCCAGCAGACGTTCCAGCTGCCCAGCCTGCTGCGGCGCCACTACAGCCAGTGCCAGCAGAAGCTGCAGCAGTTCTGTCGGACCCCCGTAGACGGAGGCAAGAGGACCCGGCTGCAGCTGTACCCGCCCGGCTGCAGCCCATTCCGCTGCACCGAGTGCAACCGGGAGTTCAACCGCATGGAGAACCTCAAGACTCACCTCCGCATCCACACGGGGGAGAGACCCTACACCTGCTCCGTCTGCTCCAAGTGTTTCCGGCACTCCGGGGCTCTAACCAGGCACTTCCGCATCCACACCGGAGAGAAACCGTACGTCTGTGGACAGTGTGGGAAGTCCTTCAGGAACTGTGGGGGGCTGAAGTTCCACCAGCGCTCACACAGCAAGCAGCTACAGTAGCTACACGTTTAATATCTATGAGATGGACACGGCTTATTATGCAATGCTTTATATGGTTAAATTATATTTATTTTATGTAAGCGTTTGAAGTAGGATCGAACCTGGTCTCACAGGAATCCGTGGAATAGCCACGGATTCGCTTAACTCAAAATCCGTGGAATAGCCACGGATTCCTTCAAATTTCCGTGAAACTGACACGGATTTGGCTACAATGCAAGTTAATGACAGTCATATCCCGTGGCTATTCCATGGATATTTGTTCCTATTGGTTTGTTCCATTTTTTGGTCATTTTGTGTCTTTTTGTGGTAATCTTTTGTCATTTTGTGGTCAATTTGAGTCCTGTTTTGCTTAATTGTATGTAATTTTTGGTAATTTTGTGCCTTTTTAGTCATTTTTTGTCTTTTTTTGGTCATTTTGTGTCTTTTTTTTGGTCATTTTGTGTCTTTTTTTAGTCATTTTTTGTCTTTTTTTAGTCATTTTGTGTCTTTTTTTTGGTCATTTTGTGTCTTTTTTTTGGTCATTTTGTGTCTTTTTTTTAACCTGGTCTCACAGGAATCCGTGAAATAGCCACGCATTCGCTTAACTCAAAATCTGTGGAATAGCCACGGAATCGCTCAAATTTCCGTGAAACTGACACGGATTTGGCTACAATGCAAGTTAATGATCCCGTGGCTATTCCATGGATATTTGTTCCTATTGGTTTGTTCCAAGTCACGTGACTTTCAAGGTCCCGGCGGTCAGAACAAAAAACATGGCGGACAGTTCTCTCATTTTTAGTGAAAAAAATCAATATTTTGACTTAGTTTCTGCATAAAAATGGATTTTGATCACATTTCTAGCGAGAAATATATGTTTTATTTTCTAAATATTCACTCAGTGAATGTACATAATCACTTTGTATGTTGGAATAGCCACGGGATATGACTGGCATTAACTTGCATTGTAGCGAAATCCGTGTCAGTTTCACGGAAATTTGAGTGATTCCGTGGCTATTCCACGGATTCCTGTGAGACCAGGTTGGTAGGATCATACTTACTGCCAGGTTGTTGAAATATTAATACCCCTCATATATTGGTCTTTCCTTAAATTAATCTCTGGGTGTTTCATAAACTGTCAGATAAAAGTTGACCATTTCATAACGTCAGTTCGTGCTTTTTCACCTTTTGAGCTGCAGCAGTTGGTTGCTTGGTCCATAGAAATGTCCCCACTCTCTCTTTTTGCCCTATTAGGCTAAAATTTAAGTGGTAAGTGTTTATGTGAAGCTGTGTGTTTGTTTCATATACTACATGAAAAATAATTAACTTAGTCACAGTGACATGATGTCACCCATGGCTTGTGGACTCCAGTTCTGAAGCCATGAGTTTGGCATGTTGGCAGTCGCCATCTTTGTTCACGGCCGTCGCCATATTGTTTTCTTGCAACCAGCACATGCACAGAACGGATCATGGGCCTTTTAACCAGACTCATCGTCACTTAAACTGAAAATTCACTGTGAAAGAGTCTAAGTTGACAACACACAAGCTGTAAATCACAAGATAACCCCGCCTTAAAGCAAACCAAATTAGCCAAATTAGCAAAACAATTTATTGTCTATTTTGAACTCAACGGGACCAGATTCACAAAATGATCATCATGCTGTGTTGGAGAAAACTATAAAACTAGCAATTGAGACCATAAATGTAGGAAAAGGTTTTTTCAGATAAAACAGGTGCATCTCAATAAATTATAATATCATAGAAAAGTTTATTTATGTCAGTAATTCAATTCAAAAAGTGGAAATAACACATTATATAGATCCCTTACACACAGAACTAAAATTCAGTGTCTCAAAAACTTTGGATGTTACAATGTTTAATATGGAAATGTTGGCCTCTGAACAGTATGTCATCTATATGACTCAATACTTGACTTGAACTACTGGAAATGGACTTTTCCATAATATTCTAATGTATTGAGATGCTCCTGAAAACCAACTAAGAAGGAGGCTAATTTTCCTATTGACTTGCATACAAACTTCCACATTGGTCCCTCTCTTCAGGCCCGGAGCTCGCTGCTTTATTTTTATGCTAGCTGGTTTAAAGGGCGCGTGGCAGGAGGTGTGGCCTAAAGCAGAGAGCTGCATCGCTTCTAAACGGATCAATACACTCAGTATAGTTCTTCTTTCATTACTGTGGGTTAGTTCACCTCCTATACTTATCCCCTCTTTCATAACCTGAATGATTCTGTTACTGAAACAATACAAGTAGCTGTCTCTCAGTGATGATGTTCTATTTATTTGTCCTCATTAGTAGAAATGGACTAAGTAGAAAGCCCAAACTGTAGCTCTGTGATCAGCCACTACTGTATATGATGACTCAGTAGAACTCATTGATATAAAATGTGTGGAACCTTTCAGCGTAATACTAAGTGCCATTTATATAAAAACTTGTTTTCTTGATGGTTATTAAAGGAAATGAGTTTGTGTTTTTCCTCTTAAAGACAATCTTGTTTTTCTAATCTTTGTTTGTGTGCCTCTTGTATCATATGCATCTTATTTTGATTATGCTGTGTATGCAAAATTTCATTTCATTAATTAAAAGTGTGGAACTTGCTCAGACAGTGGACAAAGTATGTAATCTTTCTTTTATATGGCACCAACATACAGGTCATACCATGGAAACCTGCTGGTTTGCCTGGTGGCCCCTGATAAACCAACACTAATGTTTATATGATAACATATATAACTGGAGCCTGCAATGATTCATAAACCTAAACCATAAACAGATTGACCATAAACCATGAAGAGCACATTTAGCCCGGATCACCATTTTAATGTTTGAGTTAGTCAGGTGTGGAAAGCAAGAAAATACATTTACTAAAGCAGAGGTGTCAAACTCTGGCCCGTGGGCCAAATTTGGCCCGCAGTATAATTATATTTGGCCCGCGAGGAAATACCAAAATATAATACTACAAATCCCAGAATGCTCTGCTGGTGTTTTGGCTTGAACACAGTAGATCAGTGTGGAGCAAACTGAGCAACAATTAAAGTTGTCTTTATGCACTTTTTCTTGCTAGTCCAAGGCTTGAATGGTTGCACATTCATTGAAGGATATTATTATTAGTCATTTGGTTTATTATTGTTATTTTATTCTCACATTTATTTTCAGCCTGTGGAAAAAGATTACTGTTAAATTTGAATTTAAAGAAGGCCGCATATAAAATAAAGGGACATACGATTTTTATTTACATTTTATTTAAGAAATGAATGCCGTTGATGTGTTTGTTTGTTTTATTTGATATTCGATTTTGATTGCAATGTTAAGTTATATCAAGCTTTGCTTGTTCCATTTCGTTTGAACTTGTTTAGGTCAATTTTTTCAATAAATATCAATGTTGGCCCGCGACTTTGTCCAAGTTTTACATTTTGGCCCACTGTGTATTTGAGTTTGACACCCCTGGTCTAAATCAACTGATACCAGAACCTGCTGATCCACCTCAAGACATCAGTCTCTGAATGTGAACTGAGGGTTCAGAGCCAGTAGAGGGCAGCAAATACCACATATAATATCTATATATAATAGTAAGCCCATGTAATCACTATCATATTGTTATGAATGAAGGATATGAAATTGTTATGTTCATATTAGTAATGCAATAAGTGTTAAGACAGTTTATTCTTTCTTTTTTTTAGGAACAATTAAACATTTTTCAATACAAAAGCATGAAGTGCACAGAGGGAGTTTAAAGCTTTATCTTATTCTCAGCTCTTGTTCCTACTGGAGCTTTTATATGTACAAAATGATTAAAATATACAACTTTCAGTTAAAGAAAACCACAGTAAAAATACATTAATAGACAGTTAATACATTAAAAGACTAATTTAAGAAAAAAAAAATAATGAAGCTCTCAAAGATAAATAGATTGTATATTTATATAATAAATATGCTGCTTTTTGTCCATTATTTTCAGAGTCTGATTGTTTACATACAGTCATGGAAAAAATATTAGACCATTGTTTTCTTCAATTTCTTGTTCATTTTAATGCCTGGTTCATTTGTTTGGACAAATATAATAATAACAAAAAATAACTGATGAGAGTTTATTTAAGAGCTGATATCTAGACATTTTTCATGTTTTTCCTGATAATAACCAAAATCATTATCAAGAAAACCATGGAAAATGTCCAGATATCAGCTCTTAAATAAACTCTCATCAGCTATTTTTGTTGTTAAAACAAGGAGAAAAAAGGGTGGTCTAATATTTTTTCCATGACTGTTTTTAGATTTTTGATTGTAGATTGTGATGCTTGAGCCAATTCTGTTAATATGAAAACTGAGAGAAGGTCAGAGTAATAAGTGGGCTGCCTGAATGTATCAGTAGTGTGTGATTAGCTGAGAGATGGTCCTGCAGACAGTAAAGAGCCTGTTGCTGCTGGATGATGAGCTGCAGATGATGAGCTACTTATGAACTTGCTGCACCTGCGAAACTGTTTCATTAGGGCTTAATGAAATCATTGCAGTGTCCCAGGAGATAGTCTTATCCCATCACACCCACAGAACCTGTCCGTCGACTCAGTGGTTTGATTGGATGTTTTAATAAGGAACTAAAGGCCTTTTCAGCTGGCTACGCTTTTCTACACAGGGCTTTAAAATGTCTGCAGTTTAGCTGTTCTGTGTGAGTATCTGATTCTTTAATGCCTCTATCAATAATATCTATCTAGTCTCTGTTTTTTCATCTTTGTATTAGTTTAGTTGAGGTGTTTTCAGTCCCCTCTTTCTATCCTGAATGCTTTGACGTGAAAACAAAGCTCCACATTCCCACAGAAACACAACTGTCATCAAATAAACCAAATAAATGGAGCAGCAGTTTAACTGATGAGTTTTACTTTAAATCTCAATGTTGCTTCACATGAAACCTGACTCCCAAATGCTCAACTCTGCAGGATTGAGAGAGACAGAGAGCAGTGACTGCAGTCAGCTAAACGCTTCTTACAATGTGTCCTTTCTGCTCAGCAACGAGGCCCTATGAAGAAAAGGACACTGATTTCTCACTTGTGTATGAAATGAAAATTATTTGCATGGATTTTTCAGTGATGGAGGAGTACTGTTAATGTAGTTAAACTCCAAAGAAGGGAATTAACTTTTTTTTTCCAGAAACAAAACAAAAACAATAATAGACACAAATATTCATTCATTTTCAGAATACTACCCCTTTAAATGTGGACTTTTTTACATGAATTATCACAGAAATTATGCCAGGGGTATCAATCAATCAATCTATCTATCTGTCTCTCTCTCTCTCTCTCTCTCTCTCTCTCTCTCTCTCTCTATATATATATATATATATAGAGAGAGAGAGAGAGAGAGAGAGAGACAGATATATATATAAGGGTATATATATATATATATATACCCTTGTTTTCTTCACTTTCTTGTTCATCTTAATGCCTGGTACAATTATAAGTTTAGACAAATATAAGTATAACAACAAAAAATAGCTCATAAGAGTTTAATTTAAGAGCTGATATCTTGCCATTTTCCATGGTTTTCTTGATAATAACCAAAATTGTATTATGATAAATAATTGTATTATGATAAATATATTTTATGATAAATACAATTATCAAGAAAACCATGTTAAATGTCTAGATATCAGCTCTTAAATTAAACTCTTATGATCTATTTTTGTTGTTGTCATTTTATTTATCCAAACAAATGCACCTTTAGTTGTACCAGGCATTAAAATAAACATGATATTGAAGAAAACAAGGGTGGTCTAACAATTTTCCCCATGACTAAAATGAGAGTACATAATGTTATTTTGGCAAAAAAGATCATCCTACTCTGTGATCGATTGTATCAGGCATATGCTCCCTATTCTGCCATCGACTGTTCGGCCTGGATTAAACAAGGAAGCGGACGTAGTGATAACAGGACGCGGCTAACAAAGCCAGCTAGGAGAAGCAGCCCAGCAAAACTCTCTGTTTTACCCGTCAGGTTCCTCCAGAAACAACCAGAGAGTTAAGCCCAGCTCCGGGTGGATGTCCAGGCAGGCGGCGGGCTGCTGTCATGTTGTCCGGGCCGGAGCCTCCTTCCTCCAGGCTGCTGGTGTCTCTGGGACCCGCTAGTTCCGCCTGAGCTGCTCCCAGCCGCCGCTGCTGCTCCGCTCTCCTTGGCCGCTGTGGGACTCTCTGCTCCGGGTATGTGTTCTCCTCCAGACCCGGAGGATCATATGATCCGGGCTGAAGTAATAATAATATATTTAACTTACTAGTGTGACTCTGTCAGCGAGACAAGTTAACTTTCCTGCTGGGCAGCATCTCACAGGCCACGGCACCGAGCTGCTCCATGACGTCACCAGGTTACAATAATAATAACTCATTTAAACAAAAGTTTTAAGGGAAACACAAAAAACTTCAACAAGAGTGTAGTAGTTTATATATATATATATATATATATATATATATATATATATATATATATGTATATATATGTATGTATATATATATATATATGTATGTATATATGTATGTATATATATATATATATGTATGTAAACGCTTCTTACAATGTGTCCTTTCTGCTCAGCAATGCGGCCCTATGAAGAAAAGGACACTTATTACTCACTTGTATATGAAATTAAAATTATTTGCATGGATTCTTCAGTGATAGAGGAGTGCTGTTAATGTAGTTAAACTACAAAGAAGGGAATTCACTTTTTTTTCCAGAAACAAAACAAAAACAATAATAGACACAAAATTGTAATTTATGCAGAAGATTTTTGCTCTGATGTCCTCTGAGGGGAACCAACCAAATATTCATTCATTTTCAGAATAAAATGTGGACTTGTTTACATGAATTATCACAGAAATGATGCCAATCTCTCTCTCTCTCTCTCTCTCTCTCTCTCTCTCTCTCTCTCTCTCTCTCTCTCTCTCTCTCTCTCTCTCTCTATATATATATATATATATATATATATATATATATATATATATATACACATATATATATATATATATATATATATATATATATATTCAACAACAAAAAATAGCTCATAAGAGTTTAATTTAAGAGCTGATATCTTGCCATTTTCCATGGTTTTCTTGATAATAACCAAAATCATTATCAAGAAAACCATGGAAAATGTCTAGATATCAGCTCTTAAATTAAACTCTTATGAGCTATTTTTGTTGTTGTCATTTTATTTATCCTCCATGTCTTCACCAGGTTAAAATAATAGCCTAACTCATTTAAAAAAAAAAGTTTTGCGGGAAACACAAAAAACTTCAACAAGAGTGTAGCAGTTTATATATATATATATATATATATATATATATATATATATATATATATATATATATATATATATTCATTTTAATGCCTGGTACAAATATAAGTTTAGACAAATATAAGTATAACAACAAAAAATAGCTCATAAGAGTTTAATTTAAGAGCTGATATCTCGCCATTTTCCATGGTTTTCTTGATAATAACCAAAATCATTATCAAGAAAACCATGGAAAATGTCTAGATATCAGCTCTTAAATTAAACTCTTGATATTGAAGAAAACAAGAGTAGTCTAATAATTTTCCCCATGACTAAAATGAGAGTACATAATGTTATTTTGGCCAAAGATCATCCTACTCTGCGATCGATTGTATCAGGCATATGCTCCCTTTCTGCCATCGATTATTCGGCCTGGGTTAGGGTTATATACTATATATATATATATATATATATATATATACACACAAGCCTGTCAGAAACATGACATGACAAGTATCATGAGCATTAATGTTACTTCAAAGTGTCATTAATGTTCATGACACATCCCATGTCATGTTTATGACACGCTCATGTCACTCTTATGTAGACACCTTCAAAATAAAGTGTTGCCATATCTTGCTTAAGTCACAAAGTCACCACATTTAGCTGACAGCTTTAGTTACATTTCAGGTGACGATTTATCAAAAAAACATGATCAATTTAAAGTGATAAGACATTTAAATAAAAGTTCATACCAATGGAAAGAGCCCTATCTTTAGAAAATGATAATAACATTCTAATAATATATTTTGAATACACTGTATTTCTAACAATCTGAGTGGCTCCATTCTGTATAATGAGTACTTTTACTTTTGATACTTTAAGTAAATTTTGTCGTGGAGTAATTTCACAGTGTGGTATTAGTACTTTTACTTCAGTAAGAGATCTGAATACTTCTTCAACCACTGGTGAATTCCTGATTGGCATAAAACAGTACAAGCTTTTCTATAAATTGCGCTTTGTAAAAATACTTTACTATTGTTATAATTCATTATTAAAGAGATCTTTTTGAAGTGTTTTTGTTTGACATACACTACTGGTCAAAAGTTTTAGAACACACCAACTTTTCCAGAATTTAATTGAAAATGATGCAGTTTAATGTCTCAGTGTACTCTGAAATTAATGCACATTTGCAACATTTAAAATTCTTTATTGAGCATGATAGTGTTTTGAAAGTAAAAAAAAGATTCAAAATCACATTTTATGTTGAACTAAAGGACTAAAAAAAGACACAAAATGACAAAAAAAAAGACACAAAATGACAAAAAAAGACACAAAATGACAAAAAAAAACACCAAAAGACACAAAATGACTTAAAAAAGACACAAAAAGACATGAAAAGAATTAAAAAATGGACAAAATAGCCCAAGACTCCATAGAGTTAAGTTGTTAACCCATTTCTTGTTCCCTGAAAAAGGCCTACTTGTATAATTCTGAAATGTACATTATTTTCCAGTTTTGGTTAAGCTTACCTTTTTTTATTTACCTCTGGCAGTTCACCACTTACCTTTGGACCCTTTCAAGCTGTTCATTTGACTTGAACTGCTTGAATTTCAATAAAAAACTGGAAAAATTGGGGTGTTCTAAAACTTTTGGCCTGTACTGTACATATCTAAAGTATTGTATTCCTACAGTGGATGGTGGAGCAGCTCAGCTCTTTCTGACAGGAAGTGAAACTATTCTGTCCATCTGTCCTCTCTTAAAGCCACCAGACTCCTTTTACTAAAACAGTCATTTCCCTCACAGGAGTTGCTGATTTGTTGCTGCCTTGATCGTTTTGTTTGTTTCTGTTATGGTGTGATTTTAGTTAATCCAAACTAATCCAGTGTTTCCCTCACATAGCCTTACTTGGGTGGGCCGCCGTGGTATATCTGGCGACCCATTTTAGCACTTTTTATTTTTTATCCATCTGAGAGAAAGACACAATGCATGACTGAGCAGCATGCAGCAGATAAAATGGCTCAGCTGTTAGTTCTCTCTCTGCAGTAGCTCACATTGACAATAACGATGGACCAGTCTGTTAATATCTCCTCCATGCCAAGGTTATTATAGTTAACGAAAACTAACGGAATAACAAAAACTAGAATTGAAAAAACATTTTCGTTAACTGAAATAAAAATAAAAACTAGAGTTTTTAAAAAAATGATAACTAACTGAAACTGTATTGTGTGGTTACAAAACTAACTAAAACTAACTAAAATTATAGTGAAAATGTCCTTAGTTTTCGTTTTTTTGTTAACATTTTCCATTCATAATTCAGTGTTTCTATTTGAACATGCAACACATGGTGAATATGTTTACTGAGACTGGGATGTTTACACTAGAACCAAAATACAAAACAGTTAATAACCTTATTGGGGCTGAGATGATAAACCAAAGGAAATAAAGGCAAAAAAAATGTTGTGACCTCTTTGAATTTGGCACCCAACACATAGCCCATTAAAAAAAACTAAAACTAACACAAAAACTAATAAAAACTAAACTAAAACTAAGCATTTTCAAAAAAAAAAAAAGAACTGAACTAAAACTAGCAAACTCACTCTAAAAACTAACTAAAACTAACTGAATTTGAAAACAAAAATTCACAACGAAATTAAAACTATAACTAAAGAAAAATCCAAAACTATTATAACCTTGCTCCATGCACACTCAATCAAAACATGAATCTATTTCAGTGGGAATCAACCTTTGTTGAAAGCGTCACAGTGCTAAATCCAACTTGTATTGCTCTAGTTAGAAGCATTATGTTAACATGAGTACAGTTCAGTATCTGTTTAACATTTTTCTGTGTGCTGCACCTTGTTGGGTGGAGTCACAAGTCTCCAAAACACAACCAGCACTTCATTTCCTTTTGGCACAGAAACAGATTCTTATGCCCACATGAGCTTTTGTCTGTCAGCTAGATGTGAGGAAGCTTCATCTGCACCTCCTGCTGCTGTTTGATGATCAGCTGACAGATCCAACATCATACCTGAGGCTTGTGTGGTGCTTGCATCAAATCCAGCAGGTTCCTCTGCTGTTTGTATAACAAGCAGTCGAGCAGCACGGTCAAATATAAATATAGAACAGCCTGTTGCTCTTGTAGCCACACCTAACTGAGATGTTTAGTGTACTGACACACCCTGCAGGGCTCTTAAACATCTCTGCAGCCACATGCTGTTGGGTTGCTTTTTTAATGAGGAAATCAAAGGTTTCAGACTGGCTGCTCTGATTATAGGCTGAGCTGCCATGCTGCTTCACTTGAGTTGTGAGATTTTCTGAGAAGTCTAAACCAGACTGCAGTCTCTGCTCCTTCAGGCTTCAAGCTCAGTTCTTCCTGCCAGTCTGGTCTCACTGGGACTGAAATGTGAAATTGGTTTGGGTCTTTAGGGGGCTGTCACATTAGCAAGTCAGGAATGTTTTATTTTTTTTTTAGTGGCCTGCTCCATCCAGGCTGTGATTGGCTCCTGGACTCTCTGCTCTCTACTTCAGACTCACCAACTCAGAGTATTTACTGGCAAAGCTGCTAAATATTATTAGTCATGTCAGAAATTTTTTATTGAGTAGGATAAACCCCTTGAGAGGAATCCTCTCGTTTTCGAGGGGGTCCTAAAGTACATTACAAAACAAAACACTCAACAATTTACAGACATACAACAACAAAAACAACAGGCATCAACACAAACATAACAAACAAAAAATGAACACAAAAATAATCACAAGAATAACCAAAACCTCTCAATGGCCACAAGTTGGCCATAACATTAGCCTAGTAGAACTGATCAGGAATGTTTTTTGGGTTTTTTAGTGGCCTGTGATTGGCTCCTGGACTCTCTGCTCTCTACTTCAGACTCACCAACTCAGAGTATTTACTGGCAAAGCTGCTAAATATTATTAGTCCTCATAAGGCATTTGGCTGTTTCAGCCCTGAGAGACTTTGACCTTGTATCTCTCAGCTTCAGCACCAATAGATGTTTTTTTCGTCTTTCTCTGCTCCACTATTTCACCAAATTTTCCTGAGAGCAGGAAAGGGGCGGGTCCAAAAGGACTAATGTAATTGGCTGGGAGAGAGAGACTGACAGATGAAGAAGCCAACCAGTGAGCCAGCAGCCCACTGATCTGGGCCAGCCTCCCACACAGCACTTTTAGATATTTTTATATGTACATTTTGTGCTGCATCAGCCCAAGAGGCTGCACTCAGCTGCTCTTTGGCTTCCTTCATCCTGACACAACCAAAGAGTTCTGTGATCGTCCACCAGCTGGCCAACTGCATGCTCATGTTGTTTCACACGCCAGTCTAGTTAGTGGCATATGCACCTCCATCTAGCTTTCAAAGAAGAAGAAGAAGAAGAAATGGATGCTTGTTTTAAGGAGAAGCTGTGCAAGGATGTCTCCCGTTACCCAAATGATATGTTTTGTTTTAAAAGAAATACAAAGAGCCAAATGGTGTAGAAACAAGAGGAATGGAGTGTGGAGTATGGATCGTGAAATGTAAATGGACTGCGATTTTATATCAATTTAAAAAAAAAAAAAATTAATATATTTTTTTTATTGGAAATTAGCATTCATAAGCATCAGTCCAAGACATAACTTATTCCACAGCTGTTTTCCACATTTTTGTTTTTTAAAGGGTACATTAGAACAAAGAACCACAAAAGAAAAAGAAAAACAAAACAAAAATCATAGTATTATAATAATATATAATAATATATAGGGAGGCAAAAAAGCATAGAAACAGAAACATTAACAGTTATGCTAATAATACCAATACATAAATAAACACAGGATGCCAAGTATGCTCATTAAAAAAATAAAAAAAAGATTTAAAAAAATACCTTAATAAAATAAATGAAAATTGGATGCATCAGATCAACTCAGTTGGGGTCCAGAGAGGTGAGGGTTCTTTTATATCAGTTTTATCCAAAGCGCTTTACACTACACACTCATTCACCCATTCACACACACATTCATACTGGTGTTAGAGGCTACCAGGGCACACTGGAGCCACCATTCAGAATTCATTCACACACTGATGAACGCAGCATCGGGAGACATTTGGGGTTCAGTATCTGGCCCAAGGTTACTTCAACATGTAGCTGCCACCGACCCTGATCAGTGGGTCGGTGGTTCGATCTTCTATAATCATGTAACTCTTTTTATAATCATGCCTTGTACTACTTAATATATATTATAATCATGTTAATATACATTATAATCATGTTAGGATGAATGACTTCATGTTATTATCTGTATAAATGCTGTAATGATGTAATTGTGTAATAATTGTTTGATTTAATGTGGACCCCAGGAAGAATAGTCTTCATCTCTATGAAGACTAATGGGGATCCAAAGGATACGATAAACAATAAACAATAAACAATGGGCGACCGCTCTACCAACGGAGCCACAGCTGACTGAAATGTTCATATGGATCCTGGAATGCAGATAGTATGTTGAAGCCTTGACTTCCTGCTTTCTCTTCCTCTGTGTGCAGGCATGGCGCTGCATGGCGTGTCCCAGGACCCCCCCCATGGAGCAGGGGAGGGCGGGGAGCTGGCTCACACCTTATCTAAAGAGACCCTGGGGTCTCCAGATGCCTCTGAGCTGGGGAGCCCGCGCTGTACAACCAACTTTGACCTCCTGAACATGGTGGTGTCCTATAAGAGAATGGCTCTGTTTCTGGAGCCGGCTGCAGACGCAGTGGAGCTGACCCGCTTCCTGCTGGGGTGAGTATGATATTATTTAACTGCTCTAAGCCTCGTGTAGCCATGAATTATGGAATTATATATCATGTGGTGGTTTTAATCCCTCAGATGGAAGATGCCGCTGTGCTCTCTGCTCGTCTGTTTGTTCCTCGATGTCTTCTTCTGCACTGTTAATGAAGGTGAGGTGACCCAGCTTTTGTTTGGTGTTTTAAAAGAAGCATGAATAATGTATTGACTTGCTGTTGTGTCTGCCTCCCTGGTGTCAGTGGGTTGGATCACTGTGGGCGTGGTGGCGGTGGCGGCGCCGGCTGCCCTGGGTTACCTGCAGGACAGGTGTGGGGGCAGAGCCTCAGACGCAGAGCTCCACAGGATGAGATATCACGCTGTGCACCGACGGGACCTGCTGACCGTTCATCTCACCAAACAGGAAGCCATGCTGGAGGTCAAAGACCTGTAAGACCAACAATGTGTTATATTATTCTTTTTATTACTGATTCATGTTGGATGGATGGATGGATGGATGGATGGATGGATGGATGGATGGATGGATGGATGGATGGATGGATGGATGGATGATGGATGGATGGATGGATGGATGGATGGCTGGATGGATGCATGGATGGATGGATGATGGATGGATGGATGGATGGATGGATGGATGCATGGATGGATGGATGCATGGATGGATGGATGCATGGATGGATGGATGGATGGATGGATGGATGGATGGATGGATGCATGGATGGATGGATGCATGGATGGATGGATGCATGGATAGATGGATGGATGGATGGATGGATAGGAACTTTATTAATCCCTCTGGAAGGTTCCATCAGGAAATTGCAATTCCAGCAGCAGCACAACACCAATACAATAAATTAGAATAGAATAAAGTTAAAAACGAGTCAGAATGTGCAAAATTAGAGTTCAAGAGACAATAAGAAATACAATATAAAATATAAACACAAGGAAATATTACAAATACAATGCAATATATACTATAATAACAGTGCAGAATTAGTGCAAGTGTATGAAGTGTATAAAACATGTTGTGTTGGTGTTATGTGGTGGCTCAGGCCTGCTGCTCCTCACTACATAATAATAATAATAATAATAACAAACAACCACAACGTGGCCGTTTTATACTCATAATCATTTTCTCCATTTTCTGGTTTTATATATTGTCTTTATACAGTTTAAGTGAATATATGTTACAAAACATTAGCAAATTATCACATTCTGTTATGTTTTTGGAATCAGAGTTGTTCCTCCACTATTTCACTTGAAGTTACTTTTATTAAAAAAAAGAGTAAAAAGCATTTTTTTCTCATTCATTCCTTCTCACCTAAACATATAATATTGACTATACTCCAGGCCAACTTGTTTAATTCATTTCCTACCTCATAAAAAATTAGCAAAGCTGTTTAAAAACTGCATCCCCAATCATCACATCATTGCCCTGCAGCTCTGCTGGTGGTCCCAAACTCCACAGGAAGTCTCCATGTTTGTTATATTTACTTTCATACAATTGTTAGAATAAATGGTTTATAAATAATTTATTGCTTTATCGTTTAATTAAAAAATTGTAATAGACTAACTAGTCATGACAGTATCAATCAGTTGCTCTTTACAAACTATGGCTTGTATCTACGTGTCCTATATATATATATATATATATATATATATATATATATATATATATATATACACACACTACTGGTCAAAAGTTTTAGAACACACCAACTTTTCCAGAATTTAATTGAAAATGATGCAGTTTAATGTCTCAGTGTACTCTGAAATTAATGCACATTTGCAACATTTAAAATTCTTTATTGAGCATGATAGTGTTTTGAAAGTAAAAAAAAAGATTCAAAATCACATTTTATGTTGGACTAAAGGACTAAAAAAAGACACAAAATGACTAAAAAAAGAAACAAAATGACCAAAAAAAGACACAAAATGACTAAAAAAAGACACAGAATTACCAAAAAACACACAAAATGACTAAAAAAACACACAAAATGACCAAAAAAAGACACAAAATGACCAAAAAGGACACAAAATTACCAAAAAAGACACAAAATTACCAAAAAAAGACACAAAATTACCAAAAAAAGACACAAAATTACCAAAAAAGACACAAAATGACTTACAAAGACATGAAAAGAATTCAAAAATGGACAAAATAGCCCAAGACTCCATAGAGTTAAGTTGTTAACCCATTTCTTGTTCCCTGAAAACAAGAAAGTTTTGGTTAAGCTTACCTTTTTTTATTTACCTCTGGCAGTTCACCACTTACCTTTGGACCCTTTCAAGCTGTTCATTTGACTTGAACTGCTTGAATTTCAATAAAAAACTGGAAAAATTGGGCTGTTCTAAAACTTTTGACCGGTAGTGTGTGTATATGTGACATTAGTGCATGGTGTCTGTTCATGTCTGGGTGATGTGTCTCTGACTCTCTTTGTGTTTGTTTTCTTCAGGTTGAAGCACCTTGATGACATGTTGTCCTCTGCCTGTCTGACAGCAGAAACCTTCTACAAGGTCCTTTACTGGGACAATCACACCAAGTCATCAAGGTCTACACACACACACAGACTAAGACTAAGACTTTTGCACAAGACTGTATATATGTGATCTCTAATGTGAACCTGCTGGTTGTAAGAACGTGACCTGACCTGTGAATCTCCTCATTAGGTTCTATGGAGGGCTGCTGGTGTTGGTGTGTCTGCTGTACGTGGCTCCGCTGGGCTGGGTGTTCGCTGGCCTCAACACCACCATCTTCCTGTGGAACAGAGACTTCTGCAGAGGTCAGTTCATCCTGTCTGTCCTCACAGAGACCTAACAACACTAACTAGGGCTGAGCAACTGATTTACAATGAGTCAACACCAACATTCACAACCTCTAACTGATATAATCTTCCCAATGGGGATCATTTTGATTATTTCCATCCAATCTGCTACATGGAAGCAACATGGAGGAGAACTCCAACACAGAATGACTCGCACAAAATGTAAACACTGTGGGAAAACTTTTTTTTAAAGAAATGCAGGGTTTTGTTAGCCTGGCTAACACCAGCCGTTGATTTCTCCGTAGAGGAGGCGTGGTTTACGATCCTCCGGAGCCGTTTATTGGACGCTTAGAATGTCTATCAAAGCGTCTGTAGGTAGCTCTTAGCCAATCAGATCAGTTATACCAGATGACGTAGTAGAGCAACAGAGATGGATGTTTGTTGTGTGTGTGTCTGTGAGAGAGTGTTGCTGCTGCTTTGCTTCTCCAGTTCTCGCTTTCTGCAAGATTATTTATTTTCACGCTTTATTCCCCCTCATGTCATTCAGCCACACATCCACTGATTTTATGGGCAATAAACAAGCTGCTGCGGGTCTCTGGGGGCTCCGCTGTCCCCCGGCTCGGAGCCAGATCACCGGCGAGACCGCTAGTGGCGCTACGAGCCGGCGCTACCGGTGATCTGGCTAGGAGCCGGGGGACAGCAGAGCTGCCCAGAGACCTTTCACCTTTCAACTTTGGCTCTAAACTATTTAAAACACCATCTACAGCTAAAGAGAGTTTCGCGTCTGCAGCAGCCATGTTGGATCCGTAAGAAAACTACAAGCTTCCGTCTGCCGAGTAGTACGCCATCGTCTTGTCGTCCCTCCCCGCTCTGTGATTGGATCCTAAAACAGGGCTAAGAAAGCTTCCTGGTTTCCAGACTGGATGGAGGTTCGAAATTAAATTCGAGCGCGCAAGGCAGTCTGGGTATACCCAGGCTAGGGTTTTGGAAAAAGTGAAAAAAAAAATTCTACAAATAGTTGAGCATATATACAGTAGAGACCATGTCAGTGAACTATGAGGGCAAAAATCAAAAGCTAAATAATTGTTCATTAATCATAATCAAGCTAAAAGGTTGTATTAATCGTGATATTGATTAGAGGTCATATCGCCCAGCCTGAACACTCTCAGTCTCATTTATAGGAGTAAAATGTTGTTTCTCTTGTGGTTCCAGTGTTATTGGACCTGAGGAAGCTGTTCCATGCGGGCCAGGCCGAGGCCTCGGAGGGCCAGAGGGAGGAGCAGGAACACAGCAACCTGTTGGACCGGACCCCCACACCGACCAGTCTGGAGGTGAGAGGAGGAGCTCCATGCTGGTTTGATCACTGGAGGCTTTAGCAGTTGTGATTTACATTAAAACCAGCCGTGGCTGTAAGCTTCTTATCCACTTTATCCCGAGCTCTCAATGTATTTATCCAGTCAGAGTAATGCAAATCCATCGGTTATACACAGCCGCTGTCCAAGGTGCTGATCCATCCAGCAGCATCAGGGGTCATTCATTCATATGTCTCTGTGTGTGTGTCTCTGTGTGTGTGTGTGTGTGTCTCTGTGTGTGTGTGTGTGTTTGTTAACAGGACCTGTCTCCGGGCAGTGTGGAGGAAGCTGAAGAGGCGGAGCCTGATGATGAATTTAAGGATGCTATTGAGGTAAATATATTTCTCTTCCTAATCATTTAGACTTTAAGGCGACATTAAAGACGTACAATCTGATATGTAAATAGTCATGAAAATAAAGGAAACGCATTAAATGAGATGGGTGTGTCCAAACTTTGGCCTGTACTGTACTTTGTTAGCTCACCTGGATGATTTAGGGAAAAAATTCAGCATTATTTGAAGCCCAGTTGTTGGAGCTTTCCATGATGGCACTAAAATCCTCCTCATGACGTCTGTGTTGTGACTTCCTGTTTCTCTCTGCTGTCCTCTGAACTCAGGAACATTCAGTGTCCCTGCAGGTGAGTTTCCCCTCTTTAAGAGGACCCTGCTGCACTAAAGAACTACTAGACACATGAGGAACCATCATGTGTTGTGCTGTAGTTCCTGCATGGTTTGGATCTGTTGATGTGTAATCACACTGAGGATCAGTGTTTGTGGTAACGTTGTTCTCATGTGTTGTTCTGCCTCCTGGTAATAAGGAAACCCCTCTGGTGTTAGTGGTAAGTGGATTCCCCAGAGCCGTCCAGACCTCCTCCATCCATCCATCTGTCCCTCCAAGTGTTCCCGTCCTGAGTTATGTGATAGTGACTCTAGAATTAGCAGGACCATGGTAGTTGTCCCAGTAATCCCATCATACAGGCTCATGCATCTCTAGATTGCATGACCGCCATTGTTCATGAGACATATTGCATTAGTGGAATCAGCTTTTCCTTCCTCATGCCATTTCACTAGCTTAGACCATATCTATCTATCTATCATAGGCTTAGACTCATGGATGTGTTGCAGTGTGTGTGTGTTTTTTATTGAAAGTGTTTTTGCATTGAGGCAGATTCTTTATTTAACCGAACATAGAACACATTAAAGCTGCATGAAAGCAGTTTATAGCAGACTTTGTGATACTTTGTTCCCTTAAAGCCATGTTTGTTTCTCTTATATCCTGGCCTCCATCTTATAAAGTCATCGTTGGGCCTCTTGGTGGTTGGGGTGGTACCCAACTGGTTTCCCCAAAAAGAGGAATAGACCTTTTGACAAGTCTGTTAAACATAGGAAGAGGTACAGATTTTGTTGTTAGGGCTGGCCGATATGGACCAAAAGTCATATCGCGATATGTTTAGGCTGAATATCGATATAAGATATATATCCTGATATTTTTATCTCAAAGTGAGAGCAAATGTTCAGTCAAAGCCAAATATGACATGTCACAAGTAGTTTTATTGAAACCGTTTATTTAAGTGAACATAAATACTGTGTAACAGGACAACCTTTAAAATAAAAAATCAAAGCTCAAAGACTATGAAATAAAATAGGCCAATCTTTTTCTGAAATAAATATATTTATATGAGAAAAGAATAACAAACATTACAAAAAAAACTATTGATATATGCAATATGGTCTAATTCCATATCAAATTTAAAAATATATCAATATATTTTTTATATCGAAATATCTCCCAGCCCTACTTGTTGTATGCAAGAGACAATCTCTGGCCTGTAAAATGAACTCAATGTGCCAAAAACCATGAACCTCTATGATAAAGCGCTCAACATTATAGAAGAAACAAAGATGTTTACAGCCTGGTACAAAAAACATTTTGGTCTCTATAGCTTTTCCCTGTTTAGGACAACTTTATATAGCTCACCTGTTTAATATATACTAAGTCTATACATAATAAGGGGCAGACCCTTTGATTAACCAGCAGGTGCCTCATCCAGCCCACTGCAGCTCTTTGCCCCATTTTTGGATTAGCGGGGAGTCAGGACTCACATACTGCTGAGACGGCAATGGGTGAAGCAACGGGAGCCCAGTTTGGCTTTTCAGAAAGCTATGGGTGAAGTTTTATTCAGATAATGGATTGATCCAGAGACAATTCTGAGATTGACCCGGTTTGTTTCATGTAGCCTAGCAAACTATTCGTCTGCTATTTCAGCACCACGGAGAGCGACTCAGATTTATTAATACATAGCAGAGTCAGATACTGATACTCAGCTCTAGAGTCAGTAGATTCTAACTGGCACTAACCTCAGTTAGACAGAGCAGCAGTGAGTCAGACAGACATGACTAGCATATCCAACTGATCAACTACTGCTCTCTCTCTCTCTCTGCTGCTGGATGGAGAGGCCAACCTTTCATCCCCTTCTAGTTGCATACTGGTTATATATTTATAGGGTCTGCATTACAAGGATAGAATGATACAAACCTCTTTTTTCAGGGGTTTGGTGTCCTTGTGTTTGGCAGATAGATCAACTTCAGCCATATAAGCATGCATGCATGTATTTTCCTGTAAAAGCGAGTATTCTCCACCTTTGTCTAGTATCTCCCTAGTGGCCCTAGTTCATGCCATCATCATGCTTCATCAGTTTAACTGGCTGAATTTCACAGTGAATTTAACTCAGTTTAGCCCTGACCACTGGGTGTGGTTCTGTTTCATCCTCCAGAATAGTAACTCCAGATTTCAGTGTGTGACTGTATATTTCTTTATCTATCCCCTTCTTCCCCCTCCCCCCTCCCCCCTCCTCCTCTTCCTCAGGAGGATGATGACGGGCCTCTCGGAGCTCCAGAGTATGACACCATCTCTGAAAACGGTCTCTTGAGCCGCAACGAACCGATACGCAGCAAAGTGTCCAAGCTGACAGAGAAGCTGCGTAAACGCTATCCCACCACCGCCACAGGTCAGCTCTCTGACTCACCCACTGCTTTATTTCCTCTTTTATACTCTCACATCACAGCTCTGAACACAAGCATTTACTTTTATTTTTAGCTATAACAGTATTTATCTCTCTCTGTTCCTCCAAAGGTAACTGTTCCAGCTGCAACGCCGTCTTCTCAGTGCTGAAGAAAAGGGTGAGACAAGGAATCAGATATATTTAGGCATCATGTCGTCATCATATTTAATTTAGTCTTGCTGTTCTATTGTCACAAGCTTCTTCTTCTTCTGTGTCTCTCTGTGTTGCAGAGGAGCTGCAGTAACTGTGGCAACAGCTTCTGTTCCCGCTGCTGCTCCTTCAAGGTGCTGAGGTCCTGCATGGGGGCAACAGGTGAGAAAACTGACTCAAACATTTTATTTTTAGACTGTTAAAGCTGCATGACAGTTGTATCATCTCACATCACACTGTGCCTGTCTGTGTTCTTCTTACTTGACCTATGCTCTTATTCTCTCCTTCTCTCTCAGCTCCAGAGGCCCAGAGAGAGACTGTGTTTGTCTGTGCTGCCTGTAATTCTTCTCTCATCAAGCTGCAATGAGCCGGTAGTCAGTCCTTCTCCCAGTTCTCCCAGTGGCCAGCTGGAGGCCAGCCTCTCTCTGCCCTCCAGCCCCAGTAACCGGATACCTAACACATGCCTTAAGGCACTTTTATCTGTCCAGAACCCCTCCATGCCTTCAGCACTCGCATTCCTCCTTAACTACTCGTGTTGCTTATGGGACTTCTACTGTAATATGTTAAATATTTCCTCTTTCAATGAACCGTGAATGAAGAACTGGACCTTTATTAATCAGTAAGACTTGCTACAGAGCACAACGGCTCCAAAAAATCAAAGGATCTTTCTCTTTGCTGAGCAGAGGGAGCTGCAGCATGCAGGGTGGAGGCCAGGGTGGAGGCCAGGGTGGAGGCCAGGGTGGAGGCCAGGGTGGAGGCCAGGGTGGAGGCCAGGTTGAACTTGTCTGGCTTGGTTTTGGTTTTAATGCTTCGGCTCCCCACAACGTTGATTCCAATCGAATGTGGATCTCTCCAGCCCTGTGTAGCAGTTTAATCGTACTGTAATGAGAAGACTTCCTGTATGAACCAGACTGAGGCTGGCACTGTACAAATATGGCATGTTTTTATTTAGAGCGGTGATGAATGCAAAGGG
Source organism: Centropristis striata (assembly GCF_030273125.1). Taxonomy (NCBI): domain Eukaryota; kingdom Metazoa; phylum Chordata; class Actinopteri; order Perciformes; family Serranidae; genus Centropristis; species Centropristis striata. The sequence goes on along the minus strand of NC_081517.1, from coordinate 780,395 downwards.
GGGCAGTGTGAATCTGGTTTGTTCAGATGAACAAAGTAATGGATGTAGAGCAGAAGAAGCTCCACGTGGCTCTGACTGCCATCGTGTGCACAGGCTGCTCAGCCATGCTTCTCCTGCTGTCACCAGTACAACCAGTACAACCAGTACACTGGGACCTGCAGCTGGTCAACAGGGTCATGTGATCAGCTGTGGGTTTGGGAACCCCTCCCCCGCTAGAGGAGCTTACAAGACGTAAGGGGAATATATATAAAAGCCGTATAACAATGGTAACTATGGCAGTAAAGGTAAAATGCATGGCCTAATGACCCACATCACATCTATGACAGGTTGCCAGTTTTGGTGTTCTGGAGGTTAATGACGTTTTGTTAAAATATCTTCAGCTCGGTCAACTTGTAATGATCAAATTGGTGCTTCATTTTGGTCGCCATTTTTTCTGTCTGGACATGTCAGATTTTAGGACTTTAAGTCAGAAAGTGCTGCAGGAGCCTGAGCCTGTGTTTCCCTCTAACTGGATCAAAGTCGACCCAACTGGATTAGAGTCAATACGTGGAGCAACTCAGCAACCAGCTGAAATCGTTGTCAGAGCCTCACAATCTTGCAAGCGGGACTTAAAAGAATTGATGTGGAGGCGTTCTGACCCTGACTGTGGTGGAAAAGTTGTTTTAATCCTGATTCAGACACAGATGATTGTAATAGTTTGCTTTCATTGTAATCAAATTTCAACTGTTACCATAAATTGTTCTACTATATCTAATATATTTAATTTAAAACTCCAGAAAGTGCAAGTTATTATTTGACCTAATGATTAAGTCTGTATATATTGCTCTTATTTTATGGATTACATATGCTATTATTAAAAATAAACTCTGTGATGATTTCATTAACTTAAAGTCACCAGTGGAAGGTATGCTCTTTTTGACTTGGAGAGTTCATAAAAAAATATAAACACAACTGAATGCCAAATTGTAAGACATAATAACCAAAAAAATGATTTATTTAAATACAACTAAATTCACAATATTGAAATATTTTACTTTAAACAGTTATTTTTAGTTGTTACAGTTTATTCCGTTCCATAAAACAAACTCAGTGGAGCGTTTAGCAGCTAAAGAGTCAGATTTTCCCCCTCACAAGTTGGTGGAGGCTAAATTGGAGCTAAAAGAATTAATATTTGATATACACTACTGGTCAAAAGTTTTAGAACACCCCAACTTTTCCAGAATTTTATTGAAAATGATGCAGTTTAATATCTCAGTGTACTCTGAAATCAATGCACATTTGCAACATTTACAATTCTTTATTGAGCATGATAGTGTTTTGAAAGTAAAATAAAGATTCAAAATCACATTTTATGTTGGACTAAAGGACTAAAAAAAGACACAAAATGACAAAAAAAGACACTAAAAGACACAAAATGACTTAAAAAAACATGAAAAGAATTCAAAAATGGACAAAATAGCCCAAGACTCCATAGAGTTAAGTTGTTAACCCATTTCTTGTTCCCTGTAAAAGGCCTACTTGTATAATTCTGAAATGTACATTATTTTCCAGTTTTGGTTAAGCTTACCTTTTTTTATTTACCTCTGGCAGTTCACCACTTACCTTTGGACCCTTTCAAGCTGTTCATTTGACTTGAACTGCTTGAATTTCAATAAAAAACTGGAAAAATTGAGGTGTTCTAAAACTTTTGACCGGGAGTGTACATTAGTGGTGACCAGCAACAGGACTCCAAATGAATCACAATGTTGCATTTTGTCTGTTAGATGAGCAAATAGGCAACTGTCTTGCTAACAAATGGGGTCATAAAAGGTCAGTTTAGCCAAATAATTAGTTAACAGGTTTAAAGTCTCTTCTCTCCCGTAAAAAAGACATTTTCCTGGTGTAGCCAGTGGATATCCAGATAATTAATGTCCTAACCAGAGTCAACTACAATCAATGGACACTCTTTACAGTCTGGTTAGTAATGAAGGGAAACAAAGCTTCGTGAAGCATTTGCTTTATTTTTTGACCCCATTAGATGGTCTTGGCTTAAATAAAAAGCTTCAGAGACAGTCATTTTCAAATTTTCAGCCCTTTGTTAAACAAAGAGCGCCGTCTCTGTAAATAAAGCAAACGCTTCATGAAGCTTCGTTGTCCCTTCAATACCGATCAGCAACTTCAGGCACAATAATGGAGTAGAGAGACGTCCACCACGTCTTATAAGTGGCTTATTTGTTTATTAATTTAGCTAAGATACTAACATGCTAGATTGTCATCAGACCAAAAGTCGGTTCATTTTTGCATGTTGGTCAATGTGTTTCACCACCTGTGGTCCCCACATTGACTGTTTACCAGATTGCAACCTCGTGTCAAAATATGGCAATGTTGGCAACATATTCTGTATTCATATGCAGAAACCTTTTAACAGAAAAAGCAGGTGTAATTTTTATTTATTTATTTAACCTTTATTTAACCAGGGAATATCCCATTGAGATTAAGAACCTCTTTTTCAAGGAGCCCTGGCCAAGAGGCAGCAAACACAGAATACAGTTACATATTTACAGAACATACAGACCTTAAACACGTCATGAGAAACTAGTGCATGTTTTGGAATTGGCCTCAATAACTCTTAGTTTGGATTTAAAAGTGCTCAAAGAAACAAATTCAGTTAATTTCCATTCTTTCTGTAGCATATATATATGTATATATATATAAATTAAAACAATCTATGATGGTTGAATTCCAATTACATGCTACAGGTTGATGTTATCCTGCTGCTACTATCTCAATGTCATGGTTTACAGGGACACTATAATATCTATCCTCAATGTTATTAGTAAAAACCAATGAGGAGATCAGATCTATCTTTAATGCAGCGTCCAGACTGACTGAGACAGTAAAATCTGAATTAATATGACCTACACACTGTACTGTGTTAGCCCCGCCCCTCCCCCTCCGCTCCTCCAATCTGTCCCCGTGTCCCACTAAAGCGATTTCAGCGCATGCAGGGACTCGTCCCCACGGCGGCGGATGGCAACATGGCGACAGAGGTAAGACTGGCATATTATCTCTCTTCAGGTTCTGTTCTCCAGCGTTTATTATATTATTATCATTAGAATAAAACAGGTGCAGCTACCGTGGTGAATGAGGGCATTGTTGGCTGCACACGGTGCAACTGTCCCCACTGTGCGGCTCTCTGGGACCACTACTGACGGCGGTGTGTGTCCTACATTATCATGCCAGTTTAGTCCGAGCGAGGCTTGATTTATTTTCTCACCCATGACAAGACAAGACAACGTGTTGGTGCGTTTCAGGAGGAAACATGGAGAGGAAACATGGAATCAGCTGCTTCATAAGAACTGATAGACGGATCACCTCCCGGTTTAAGCTGCTGCTGTTGTTGTCTGCTGAGAGAGACGCCCCGTTAATCCGGGGACAGGCCACTGTGTGGACTGACCACACACACACACACACACACACACACACACACACACTAACAAACACGCGCATGCACGCACGCGGACACGCGCGCGGCAGCAGCGTTCAGCACCATGGACAGAGGCGCGCCGCCCTGACCTCGCGCTGCTTTCACAGATGCTGTGATATAATTAAATCTGAAATAAAAAAAAAACAGCTGCTGAATATTTTTTTTAAATCCAAGGTACCTCGTGATGCAACTAGGCTAACTTTAGTTACTGTACACTACATTTTTGGGTTGTTTTCACTCACTTTCAATATCGTCACACTGTTAAAATAATCGCCTAAGTCATTTTTAGTCAAAATTGTTTTTTTTTGTGTGCCTAAATCATCTCCTCATAGCCACCTATGGTAAAATCTCCTCCATCCTCAGTTGATCACATCATGTGATTTTACCCCTTTAAGATAATGGCCTATGTCAAGTGTGTGACTTAAGCGGATTTATTATGCCTAAGTCAAAATAAAAGGTGACTTAGGCAATTTTTTTCCAACATGCCTTTGTGACTTAAGCAAGATATGATAACACTTTATTTTGAAGGTGTTTACATAAGAGTGACATGAGCGTGTCATAAACATGACATGGGATGTGTCATGAACATTAATGACACTTTGAAGTAACATTAATGCTCATGATACTTGTCATGTCATGTTTATGACAGGCTTGTGTGACTCTTATGTAGACACCTTCAAAATAAAGTGTTACCATATCTTGCTTAAGTCACAAAGGCATGTTCAAAAAATTGCCTAAGTCATTTATTTCTCTTAAGTTACATAATTTACACACAGTGTTATTACCATGCCAATAGCCATCGTTTGTTACATCCTTTTTGAGTGAAATGATCAATAAATGTCATATGTTACACTCTTGGTGAAGTTTTTTGTGTTTCCTGCAAAACTTGAAAAAAATGAGTTAGGTGATTATTTTAACAGGGCGACGATTTGCTTTATTGGCATCAGTATCAGGTAGCCAGAGACTCAGTGATAATATAATTCAACAGTGAAATCAGAAATTACATTTAAAGCTTGATTTGATTTGCATGCTTTTATTTATTTATTTATTTACCTGTTTATGTGTTTGTCGGGCTGTTTTAGCTGAACTACTGGTAGTGGTGGTGGTGTTATGTGCGTGTGTCTAATGTGTGAGTTTTAATATTACATAAGGTTATTAAGCCACTATCATTTATAGCACTTTAAGGAATATTTAATATACATTATGTGTGTGTTTACATGTGTAACCAGTATCAGAATCATACTGGTATAGTACCAGTATATTGCCAAGTAGGTTTTCACTTAAAAGGAATTTGTGTCTTGGTGTTGTGTGCAGACAATAAACATATTAAAAGGAATTAAATATGAAAGGCAAGCACTGCCACAGTCAAGAGTACAGAATAGAAAACATTACAATAACACATATGAAAGAAAACTACTACATCAGAATAATATATAACAAACGTGTACAAAATAACTTAGAAAATGCTGTGCAGTTGGGTGCAGGATATGCAGAAATATGTGCATTGATGAGGGAATGTGCAAAAGAGAATATGTGCAGTGATAGGATACATATAAAACAGGGGTTTTGATTCAATATATTCGGAGATATTGCAATTTAATAAAATCAAATTCAAAGGGAAATTGCCACAGTATAAAGCCGTATGCATAAAATCTAAGTAAAATAAAAGGTTTACTATTTATGCAATCAGAACAGTGAATTCACATTTATCACTGTAACATCCAACACCAACGCACTACTTTCTGTGAATTCTATCCATGTAAACTTGTAAATAATGAAATATTGATATTTTCTTTCATCTCATAATGTACAGGTGCATCTTAATAAATTATAATATCATAGAAAGTGTATTTATGTCAGTAATTCAATTCAAAAAGTGGAAATAACACATTATATAGATCCATTACACACAGAATGAAACATTTCATGTCTTCATTTATTTAATTTCTTCTAATTATAATGATTATGGCTTACATTTAATGAAGACCTAAAATTCAGTGTCTCAAAAAATTTAGAAAATTACAACAGACCAATTTTAAAAAGTATGTTTAATATGTAAATGTTGGCTTCTGAAAAGTATGTCATCTATATCAGCTATTCTCAACCTTGGGGTCGGGACCCCAATTGGGGTCGCGAGATGATTTCTGGGGGTCGCCAAATCATTTTGGAAGTCAGCTCTGTCTCCACTGTGTTAAAGTGTCCATGTGTTAATGTGTTTTAGTCTTTTTGGTCATTTGATGTCTTTTTTTTGTTCATTTTGTGTCTTTTTTTGATCATTTTGTGTCTTTTTTGGGGCATTTTGTGTCTTTTTTTGGTCATTTTGTGTCTTTTTTGGGGCATTTTGTGTCTTTTTTTTGGGCATTTTGTGTCTTTTTTTTATCATTTTGTGGTCAATTTGTGTCTTTTTTGGTCATTTTGTTTCTTTTTTGGGTGATCTGAACTGTGTGTGAGATTGTGTTCAGTGAGCGGGGGTCACGGACAACATGCATGTTAAATTGGGGGTCACAACTCAAAAAGGTTGAGAACTACTGGTCTATATGACTTAATACTTGGTTGGGGCTATTTGACTTGAACTACTGGAAATGGACTTTTCCATCATATTCTAATTTAATGAGATGCTCCTGTACAGTGATTAAAGTCCTGGGAGTCATTTTAGTTGCTACCTGGTTTAGTGGATGACATGCAATAGTCGAGTGGAGAGTCTGCTGTCGTCCCAGAGAGAGTGAAGTTGGGTGTACTTTGTCTTACCCTACTGGTGTGGATTAAAGAAGATTATCCAAACACAAGAGAAATTGTAGCGTTCTTATTACGCTCAGGCCAGAAGAGCTGGAGGACTTTTATCAGTCTGCCTCATCTCATTCCACCTGATCGATCTGTTGGAGCTGGAGTGAAATGTTGTCCCGTCTCCTGCAAGCTGTAAGACCAAGGGAGGGAAAAAGAGAGAGTGTGTGTGTGTGTGTGTGTAGAGATAGTATGTCCAGTGCTGGGCTCTGCTCCAACAGACAACAAGGCAGAATGAGAGCAGACACTGATTGATCACATCTCCTCTATCATCCTATACTTCCTAACCAGCCTCTGTTTGTACACACTGGGAGTGATGGAGGTGTGCTGAGAGATGGAGCTCTCTCAGGGGACTCATTACACACATACTGTATCAAAACTCACTATATTTGTCTCTGTGTGTGTGATTTATCCTCCCCAGTTCCACAACCTGCAGGAGTTGAGGCACAGTGCATCTCTGGCTAATAAAGTCTTCGTCCAGAGAGACTACAGCGAAGGAACCACCTGCAGGTTCCAGACCAAGTTCCCCTCTGAGCTGGAGAGCAGGGTGAGAGACAGCAACCTGTCACACTGGAGTTAAAAATAAAAGCTTTTATGCTGTCTTCACCAGTCTAACCCTGCTGTCTGTCTCTGTCTCTGTGTGTCTGCAGATTGAGCGGACGCTGTTTGAGGACACTGTGAAGACGCTGAATAACTTCTACGCCGAGGCGGAGAAGATCGGAGGCCAGTCGTACCTGGAGGGCTGCCTGGCCTGTGCTACAGCGTACCTCATCTTCCTCTGCATGGAGACTCGCTATGAGAAGGTCAGACTGACTGGAGATGCATGTTAACGGTCCAAGGTGATGATTTACTCCTCTGTTGTTTCTCATTGTTCTTCTGCCTCTTGTTAGGTGTTGAAGAAGATAGGCAAGTACATCCAGGAGCAGAATGAGAAGATCTATGCTCCCAGAGGGCTGCTCATCACTGACCCCATAGAGAGGGGAATGCGGGTCGTATCCTCACACTGTTGTTGAGTGAATGTGCACAAAACCATTAGATGATATGTTCAAAAACTCCACAGCTGTTGGTGATTATTAAGACTAATGGACGCTGCAGAAAAACCACCTCTTCTACACCAGAGAAGATACAGAGGCTTTAGAGGGTTTTTTGGCCTTTTTGTAGTTGTTTTGGACCTCTTGTTGTTGTTTTTTGTCACATTGTAACTTTTTGGTCTTTTGGTGTTTGTCTGTTTGTAATCATTTAGTGTCTCTTTGTAGTTACTTAGTGTCTCTTTGTAGTCATTTAGTGTCTCTTTGTAGTTACTTAGTGTCTCTTTGTAGTCATTTAGTGTCTCTTTGTAGTTACTTTGTGTCTCTTTGTGGTAATTTAGTGTCTCTTTGTAGTTATTAAGCATCTCTTTGTAGTCATTTAGTGTCTCTTTGTAGTTACTTTGTGTCTCTTTGTAGTAATTAAGTGTCTCTTTGTAGTTACTTTGTGTCTCTTTATCGTCACTAAGTGACTCTTTGTAATTATTATGCGTCTCTTTGTAGTCATTTACTGACTTTTTGTAGTTATTAAGCATCTCTTTGTAGTGATTTACTGACTTTTTGTAGTTATTAAGCATCTCTTTGTAGTAATTTAGTGCTTTTTTGTAGTTATTAAGCATCTCTTTGTAGTAATTTAGTGACTTTTTGTAGTTATTAAGCATCTCTTTGTAGTCATTTAGTGACTTTTTGTAGTTATTAAGCATCTCTTTGTAGTCATTTAGTGACTTTTTGTAGTTATTAAGCATCTCTTTGTAGTCATTTAGTGACTTTTTGTAGTTATTAAGCATCTCTTTGTAGTCATTTATTGACTCTTTGTACTTATTAAGCGTCTCTCTGTAGTCATTTAGTGACTTTTTGTAGTTATTAAGCATCTCTTTGTAGTAATTTAGTGACTTTTTGTAGTTATTAAGCATCTCTTTGTAGTCATTTAGTGACTTTTTGTAGTTATTAAGCATCTCTTTGTAGTAATTTAGTGACTTTTTGTAGTTATTAAGTATCTCTTTGTAGTCATTTAGTGACTTTTTGTAGTTATTAAGTATCTCTTTGTAGTCATTTAGTGACTTTTTGTAGTTATTAAGCATCCCTTTGTAGTCATTTAGTGACTCTTTGTAGTCATTAAGTGACTGTAGTTATTATGAGTCTTTTTGTAGTTATTATGAGTCTCTTTGTAGTCATTTAGTGACTTTTTGTAGTTATTAAGCATCTCTTTGTAGTCATTTAGTGACTTTTTGTAGTTATTAAGCATCTCTTTGTAGTAATTTAGTGACTTTTTGTAGTTATTAAGCATCTCTTTGTAGTAATTTAGTGACTTTTTGTAGTTATTAAGCATCTCTTTGTAGTTATTAAGCATCTCTTTGTAGTAATTTAGTGACTTTTTGTAGTTATTAAGCATCTCTTTGTAGTCATTTAGTGTCTCTTTGTAGTTACTTTGTGTCTCTTTGTAGTTACTTTGTCTCTTTGTCATCATTAAGTGACTGTAGTTATTATGAGTCTCTTTGTAGTCTTTTAGTGTCTCTTTGTAGTTACTTTGTGTCTCTGTAGTTATTAAGTGTCTTGAGTCTCTTTGGTCTGTTTGTAGTTGTATCCTCTAGTCATTTTATGTTTCTTTCTGTCATTTTTTCCTTGTAGCTATGTATCTCTTGAGTGTCATTTTGTAGTAATCCATCCATGTTCCCAGTAAATTGTTGGTCCCTAACCGTCCCTCCAGATAGAGATTTCCATCTATGAGGACCGGGGCTCCAGCGGCTCCAGCTCAGGCAGCAGCTCGGTGTCCGGCAGCACGGCTCGATGACTGGACCCTCAGTCCACCACGTCCCCCTGATCACTCACGGCCCCGAGGAGACTCTAGGACAATGATGCTCCTCCTGCTCCATCCACCCACCGCTACGTCACACAGAGGATTCACTGGCTTTTTTTCTAACAGAGTAAGGCATGTCACGCCTGATGTGCCATCACATGCTCAAAGTGTGTTCAAGCTTTTTTTAACACGCACTGTAGTAATTGCTGCAAAAAAAAAAGTGAATATGCCGACACAGCCATGTTAGTGTAGGTTGCAATGTCTCAGTGAAAGAAAAAACAAGTTATTATGCTAGTTCTACTTTGTGTGATCATATCATTCCCTTCATTCATGTCCTCTTGGAAGTTACCACAGCTATGTGTGATCTGGTGGTGAGTAAAGGATGGAGGGATGTTAGAGGAGCAGGAGGAGAAGTGTGGAGGAGTGAAGACCAGGAGCCTCACCTCCTCAGACCTCCTCAGACCTCCTCAGACCTCAGCTCCACCAGCTGCTCCACGCTGAACCAAACTGGACCCACCACCACCTCCAGCACCAGACAGACTGGCTTTAACTAATGTTATCTGGAGCTCCGGCTGAGTGTCCACATTTTAGCAAATGTACAGGTACATCTTAAAAAATTAGAATATCGTGAAAAAGTTCAATATTCTTTGTCAGTTATTTCAGAAAGTAAAACTCGTATATTATATAGATTCAATACACACAGAGTAAAAATATTTCCAGAAGAAAATTAGAATATTATATAAGATCAATTAAAAAAAAGGATATTTTAAACACAAATGTCAGGCTTCTGAACAGTCTGTTAATTTCTCTACATCAATACTTGGTTGGGTTCCTTTTACATGAATTAGTGCATTAATACTTGGTGTCATGGAGATCAGCCTACAGCACCATGTTGCTCTGATAGCAGCCTTCAGCTCATCTGGTGTCTCTCAGCTTCCTCTTGACAACAGCCCATAGACTCCTATGGGGAGTTTGCTGGCCTGTCCAGCCCATAGACTCCTATGGGGTCATTGAAGCAGTTTTTGGTACCTTACCAGTGTGGGAGGTGCCAAGTCCTGCTGGAGAATGAAAGCAGCATCTCCTGGGAGCATGAAGACTCTAAATGTCCTGCTAGATGGACCTCCTCCTCCTCTCCTCCTCCTCCTCCTCCTCCTCCTCCTCCTCCTCCTCCTCCTCCTCCTCCTCCTCCTCCTCCTCCTCTAAATGTCCTGCTAGATGGACCTCCTCCTCCTCCTCCGCCTCTAAATGTCCCGCTAGATGGCTGCTATGTTGACTGTGGACTTCAGAAAACATAGTGAGGACCATGGCCCCAAACCACCACTGACCCAGGACCAGCACATTCAACTGACGATCAATATTCTAATTTTCTGAGTTTTGTGTTTTCATTCTCTCTAAGCCAGAATCATCAAAATTACATGAAAAACATGCTTAAAATATTTCACTCTATAATGTATGAGTTTCACTTTCTGAAATGATTGACAAAACATATTGAACTTTTTCATGATATTATAGTTTTGGAGCTGTACCTGTAAGTAAGGTGTACAGGTATTTGAAGGCATCACAACGTTTCCCTCTCAGATAAACAAAGAGGTTCCTCTGGTGTGAAGCTGTCTGGTAGCAGATGAATCATTCAGCCCCTCATTCATGTATTTTATGTAGCAGAGCTTCCATATTTCTCACATGAAGCCTATATATATATTTGTTAGACATAGAAATAGACTCACGCACATATCAAAGTACTAACCTCCTGGTTTCAACGAGTGAGACCAGCTCTTCCTAAATTTTGATTATGCAAATAGGTACTGTGTATTAAATGCAGTAGTAAGTAGACAAAGGTTGGGTCAAAAAGTCTTCCTGGATTACCTGTAGTGTTTTAAAATAGAACAACCCTTCCTCCATTTCTAATGAACAACCTTCCAAAGAACAATAACTGCCAAAAACTGGCTCACAAATGTGAATGTGTCTTTTATTTTGGTGACATTTTGTGCAAGAACAAACTTTCGTACTGCTTGTTGTTTGACAGCGAGGTGAATATGATGGTGTCAAATAAAAACTGTTTCATCACAGCTGCACAGAGCTCATCTTCTTTCTCATTGGACTGTTTGACTTCTCTGCAGGGAAAGCACAATTATATTAATAATAATATTAATAATGGCCTTGTTCCATTTCATTCAGGTGTGCATTAGAGATGAATCAAATGTAGCAAATATCTGCATTATGACCATTAGTAAAGGCTGCTAAAATGTTTTTTTTTCTTTTTTTGTGTATTGATTTTTATTATTTCATAACAGAAAAATATATACAAATTATGTATACAAATTAGAGATAAATGGTGGAGCTACACAGAACAATATGTTTTGTTTTTTTTGACAGAGTTTTTGACATTAGACAAACAAAACAAGGGTATAACATAAATGGCACAGCAACAGAATAACACTAATTCAGTTTTTAGACATTAAATCAAGAAAAGGTTGCCATATTTTAAAAAAAGATATCCTCTTTAGTAGATATGATGAACCTGATTTTCTCCTAGTGTAATACATCTCCCAGCTCTCTCAACCACATTTCAAATGTAGGAGCCCTTTCACATTTCCAAAACTGTAGAATTAACTTTCTGGTTAACAATGTTGAAAGGGAGATAGCTTTAGCTTGCTTAAAATGTATTTAACAGCATAAAACACAGATTGAATATAACAGCATACACATAAATTGCACTTCATGCACATTCCTGAGGGAAAGCAGATGTAAGACAGACACATTCATAGAACAGAGACTCATTCATAAAGATACTCCAAGGTTATGGCTGGGAGGGAGTAAAGCTCTGAGGAACACTAGTTATAGATAGTTATAGATATGCCTCCATCCTCCATGGGATTTATCTTGTTCAGAGAAGATTTGTGAGAACTGCCACATTTTCTTCTGCTCCCCTTTTTCAAATACTCAAGATAATGACAATTTTTCATATCTATATATACAAATATGCATTTTTATCTTTAAGTATATGTACAAATTCCATTCCTAAAGCTTTCAGTGAATATTTCCATGTCAACTCACAATTACATAAGTACAATACTAGACAATTTCAACCGCCTCACTATCGTACTGCCCTCGGTCAATTCTCCTCAAAATACAGAGGATCAATACTCTGGAATGATTAATTTAATAGTTCAATACAGTTTTCATCTCTTAGGAGCAGTTTAGTGGCTCTGATGGCTCAGGTAACTAAGGAGTACACACACACACACACACACACACACACACACACACACACACACACACACACACACACACACACACACACACACACTCACATTTCTACACTTTTGTTTTATTTGACTTTTAATATTATCATAATTTTGCTTTATTTTTCATGTGTAATTATTATTTTTTTCTGTTTAATTTAACTGGTGAGTTTTACTAGGTAGAGGCCTGTATCAGCCCTTTTGGGTTTCTAAACGCTACCTTGCAACTTCCTTTTGTTGTTATTTCTTTATCATATTCTTTTTGTCTTATTATTGTGCAAAATAAAAAAAACAGGCCAAGTCTAAACCAGGTGGTGCCCCGACAGGTTTGACCAATCAGATATTTGTACGTTCACATTATAAAACTCTTTGAGTAAGATCCTTTCTCTGATGGTGGCTGCAGCGAACATCTTACAGGCTTAGCAGGCTTATCTTGTTATTATATATAACGGACTTCCTGTGAGAATGATGTTATTCTGAGACCAGATCTGCATCATTTTACCTGTGACCAGAAATAAAGGCTGGCGTTGAGATCTTCTTTATCTCCAGTGTGTGTTCGCTCTTCGGCTTCTAATCTACAAACCAGAGTGATTTTTTACATTTCTCTTCTGTTCTCCATGATGGTTCCCCAGTAGGCCCACTAGCAGCAACTGGAGCTCTTACATGAGAAACTGTCATCATTTAAAGGTGCAGTATGTGATTCTAGAGTCTCATTCCCAGTTGGTCTAATACAGGAGCTTTGGGTGGGAGACCTGAGGCCACACTGAGCCAGAGAGTCTCATCACATGCTGCCTCTTTAAGATTCACTAATCCAGCATTTCTGTATTACTCAAACACAGTGTAGGTCCCTCAGCTCTACGGAGGGAGAGCTTCTTTCAGCTTTTACAGCTTCACTGGTTGGTTTCAGTCTTCCCTCTCATCACTGTCAGCAGCTGTAATTAACCCATTGTACACTATCTGTCCAGGGGCCTGTTGCATGAAGTGACTTTATTAAATAGTGATGCTGTTTTTTGTTTTGTAGTTGACTTTAATTCAATTAGATATGTAAATAACTGTCAATTTAGTTGGGGGCTAATATATCACTTAAGGCCTTGTTCCACTGCCCTAAAATAGACAACTGATGTTGCTGATTCCTGCAACTACAAGACAAAACAGCTGCTGCTGAAAAGGTCGATGCTATATATTAATGATAATCATTTTAACGCATTGCATGCACTAAAAACATCTGACACTAAATGTCAGATTAACTAGCTTTGGTCTGGAGAATCCCCTCATGTTTTCATGCAGGCTTTGACCTCAGTAAGACATAATACTGATCCAGTGTTTCAGTCTTCACTTCCAACATGGAGGACGACCTCGTGCTCCAGCTCACCACAGATATCCAGACACCAGCACTCTGACACTCGCTGACACTGCAAGTCTCCAAGTCTTTAAATAAATGCTTGGTCCAGGCTGTGTGTGTGTGTGTGTGGTGGTGGTCCTCAGGAGGACCATCCCCTGAGATCTGCCAGAGCACAGAGCAGCGTGACACACTTTAGTAAAACTGTCTGAACTGAGGCTTCAAACATGGAGGCGGAGGAGGAGGAGGAGGAGGAGGAGGAGGAGGAGGAGGAGGAGGAGCGGTGGCCGGAGTAAAATGGAGCCAAGGCTGCATGAGTGGAGGAGAGAACAGGGAGGAGGAGGAAGAGGAAGGAAGACATTAGATGAAGAGAACAGCAGGATGGTGGAAGCTGGCAGGTTGCAGGAACATGGAAACAGATGGGGAAAGGCAGAAGAATATTTTTTCTATATACAGAAAGTTAGACCTTTGGGATTATTCCAGCGAGTCTGTTGGCCAGACATCACGTCTGATTCTAACTTCTTCATTTTTTATTGGCTGCAGGTCTTCAAACATGCAGGCAAAGCTAGTTTGTTTTTTTTACTTTGTGGTACTAAGTCATTTTGAGAAAGTTCACTATGAGATGGCTTTTTTTGTGTGAGATACATTCTCATTTGAGAAAGTTTCTCATTACTTTGAAATACTAATATATAAGACAGTAATTAGTATTTTTTAAATAATGACTTAAAACGACGCCATTACTTTGAGTTTTAATTTGTTTGCTGCTGCTGTCAGTCAGAGTTGATGGAGTTTGATGATTGTGAATCTGAAACTAGTGTCTCCAAACACTGAACACACACATATTGATTGGTAGCAGTTTATTTAGGGGGACTGCAATGGCACATTAGAAATATGCATAACAAGCATGACCAAGCAGTACAGTTAATAGACTAAGAAGAAACATATTAAAATACAAAATCATTTATTAAAACTACTCATAGAGTAAAGAAAACAACACGGTTCCTGTCTCAACCTCCAAACCAGCTTCAACTGTTTTCTAGCATGTTTTGTTAGCATGTTTTGTTAGCATTGATTCTATAAATCTATACAGGGACAAGATGTAGAAGGTATGTTGTGATTTGCATAGTTCTGGTATAAAGAATGTCCCAGTTACTGTTAATCAAAAATGACTTATCATGATTATTATTATGACTATTATGTCGTGTTTGCACTTATGTAGTTTAGGTTTTTAAACATTTTAACAGACTAGACGTGTTACCTTTCCTTTATGCATGTTGGCTTTCTGTATGTCAGTGTTAAGCTTTTTTTATTGACATGCCAAATAGGAAAACACTTGTAACAACAATGTAGGTGTTAAAAGGTTAAAGGACAATAAAAAAGAAAAGGATTTAACACTGTTTGAATTTCCTCAGAAGTGTTTAGATTGCTTTTCATGTGATTATCTTCACAGACCTGCAGAAACGTAAAACATGAAAGAAAATTAAATGGTTTAATTCATGCACTTCACCTAAAATTACTTATTTAAAAAAAAGAAAAGAAAAGGTGCTTACCTGCACAGCGGCCACTCTTGACAGCAAAGCCAGAACCACACTGATAAATAAAGGACAGACATGTTTTGGTGTTTAATACTGAGGAACTGAGAACTACTTCAGCTTGACCTTTGGCATTCAAATACATTCATGAGCAGCTGATTTGATCCAAACCTTTTAAATAACAAGAGGAAACAACCTTGTGTTTTCTTGTGTTAATAAAGCAAATATTTTCAACATCATGACATAATTGAATCATGATATTGTGATAAAGACATGAAGAAAACACTTGCAAGCATTGCTATTCTAGGCTTTTGCACAAACCAAATACTTTGAATAATTTAGAAATTTCAAACATAAAAAAGGCTCATGAGCAATCAGAAATGTTACTGACTGACTGAGTGCTGACACATAATAAAAAGAGAGGAAGACTTTTGTGTTATTCTGTTGTTATTTGGTTGTAAAACAGCTTCTAATTTAAATCACTGACTGGAACATTACCGTGTTCATAATTCACTCCGTGGATCCGTTCTGCGTACCTGCGTGTCATTGCTGAGCAGAGATGTTTCCCCTTTTCTGGGAAACGCGACTTCCACCACAGAGTTCATTTCACCAGACTGAAGAGTTCGAGTGACGGAGCTGCCGTCTGGCCAGGAGACCTCCAGCACCGTCACCTCATCACCTCCTGGGAGTCCAGACCAGGAGAAAGAGTCAGAATCACTGAGCATCACACAGGACGACAAGAAACCTTCAAAAAAATCTTTAAACCCATTTTTATTCACTGGCTTTTAACTCAACATGAGCCTTTGCGCTGTTTTATTTTTTGTTTTTATTTGTTCTTTGTGGGTTTTTTTAAATTAAGATTAATTTTAAAATTGAGATTCATTTTAAAACCCACTTTTATTTACTGTTTTTTTGTTTTACCCAGCATGAGACTCGCTTTGTTTTAGTTGTTTTTGCTTGTTCTTTGTTTTTATTGTTTTTATTGTTGGTCTGTCCTGCCATGTACAGCACTTTGTATCAGCTAACGCTGTCTTAAAGGGAAAGATAAATAAAGCTGATTGAAAGTTGAGTTGAAAAAGACAATTTTCTCCGTTTATCAAGACAATGCACTTTATTACCTGTTGAAGGAACAGTTTGAGCTTTTGGGATGAAGATATTTAGGGTCTCAGGAGTATAAAGTATAAAGGAAGTTACCTAAACCAAAGTGTGCGACCGGCTCCATCTCACACAGGTACCCTGAGCCTCCGTCGATGATGCGTGTGTGAGCTCCACTCCGTCTGGTGAACGCCGTCACCTTCGCTCCGCGCGCAAACGCTCCGTAGCGGGTACGAGGGACGACACGCAGCCACCTGTTAGACGAGCCCTGAGGACATCTGACAGGTTAGGACTCAATCTTGAGGCTCAGTAACCATAAAGTACGGAGCTCTGAGAGCTCACAGCGCTGCAACTATAGAAAACACACACAAATACACAAAACACAACAAACTGAGAAAACATCTTCATCAGTTGGACAACACAAGCAGCATTTAGAAAACACGCTGCAAATACCACAACACAACAGAAGTGTTTCCAGAGGACACTTAAAAGTGATGCACACGTCTGGACACGCTTGTGATAGTATCTTTTTTATGATGATAGCAAGCTAATGTTGGCGGTGATCGATAGCATGCTAACATTAGCGGGTTAGCAAGACCAAGACCAACTAGGTGCTGTTGAGAGAGAACAACTAACACGTGTACCATTCATTTATTTTATTTGTTTAACTGCAATATGATTGATATGAGCTAGCGGCTAACATTAGCGGGCTAACACTAGCGGGCTAACACTATATAACATGAAAATATCATTATCATAAAATAACATGAAAATGTCACGTTATAACGCTAATATGTGAAATTATCATTATGTTGAAATAACGTGATAATATCACAAGCGTGTCCAGACGTGTGCATCACTATTAAGTGTCCTCTGGAAACATTTCTGTTGTGTTGTGGTCACTTTCTAAATGCTGCTTGTGTTGTCAAACTGATGAAGGTGTCTTCTCACTTTGCTTGTTTTTTGTGTAGCGCTGTGAGCTCTCAGGGCCACAATAATAAACAAACACACACTCAAATAAACACAAACACACACACGCACGCACACACACACCTGTGCGACCTTGTAGACAGAGATGGGCTGCCTGGCGCTCTCTCCGTGAGCCAGCAGCAGGTCCAGCTGTCCGTCCCCGTCCAGGTCCGTGGCGGCGCCACCTGTCAGGAACAAACAGGCGTTCACTGCTCTGACCTACATACACACTCACTCTGTGTTCATATGACAGCTGTGTCTCTGCCAGGCTCATCCAGACTCAGAGGGGTCAGTATTCACTTCAGGTTCTATCCTTTAGAGATTTAAACCAATGAAAACATGTTGTCTAATGTCTAATGTCTGATTTTAGAGACAGCTGACCTGTCCCTCGTCCCTGCGGCTCTGCAGCGTCTCCCACATTCAGCTCCTGGATCAGAGGATCTGCACCAGCTCTCCTCTCCACCCTGCAGACACCAGACAGAGATATCAGTTACAGATAGGCAATTCATTTAGTTTTTAGTAGTAGTTTTTGTTTTACAGCCAGTTATTTATGATTGTCTTGACGCTTCTGTTTGGGCTTTAGGTAAACATAATAATAATAATGATAATAATAATATAATAATAATAATAATATTTTTTATATTTTATTGCTTGAAGTATGCCTAGGTTGTTCTTTTTATTTAATTGTGTTGTTATTGTCTCTGTGTGTAATGCTGCTGCTACACTGGAATTTCCCAGCTTGGGATGAATAAAGTCTGTCTGTCTGTCTGTCTGTCTGTCTGTCTGTCTATCTGTCTATCTATCTATCTAATGAAATGTTACCTGAACAGCCTGTTGGGAGCGCTGCCTCTGTAAGCGATGTTGTTGAAGAAGACGTCCAGCTGCTGGTCGTTGTCAAAGTCGGCGGCGATGACGGTTCTGATGGGAGACGCTGCTGCGAAGCGTCCGGTGGCGATGTTCTGCACAGAGAAACAGAGAAAACTGTCAGGTTTGTTTCATCACACTGGTTTCATCTTTTCCTTCACTGCCTCGTTCTCCGTCTTACCCTGAAGGTGGAGTCGCTGCCCTGCAGGAGAAGTCTGTGTTCTCCGTTCCAGTTTCCGTAGACGATGTCTGTCTTTCCGTCTCCGTTGAAGTCGGCCAGAGCGACTCCTCTGCCGTGCTGGTAGCGGTCCTCCAACCCTGCACAATGACACCACTTGATTCCACTTTTTGAATTGAATTACTGACATAAATAAACTTTCTATGATATTCTAATTTATTTAATGTACCTGTATTATGAACCTACACTCACCTGCATGTCTGGCCATCTCAACAAAAGTCCCGTCTCCATTATTCTTGAACAGGAAGTTGGGTCCGTTCTCATTATCACAGAACACGTCTGATCTGGCCGGGCTGAGGATCGGTCCCACCACCACGCCACGCCCACCTGCACATTCAGCAGACTGTCAATAAACAGCTGATTGATTAGAGACACAGCTTCACCTCCCAGTGACCCCTGACCTGTTAACTTGTTGACCCCGGCCTCAGCCGCCACGTCAGACAGAGCAATGACGCCCTTGGTGATGTCACTGGCGGTCTCGTCCATCTCTAGGAGGGCGTGGGCCCCCACCCTGCCGCTGGCGTAGTTGGACACGTAGATGGAGTATCGGCCTGTTCCCTGCAGAGTCAAACAGCAGAAAAGTGAAAGGAAGGGTTTTTAACCCACTGAGGCCTGAAACGCCTGTAAAACCTCTGGGCGATTTTAAAATCAGCCTCTAAAACCTGAAGTTTTTCTGGAAATTCAACAGAAGTGTCAACACTTCTACTAGATGGATAGATAGATAGATAGATGGATAGATGGATAGATGGATGGATGGATGGATGGATGGATGGATGGATGGATGGATAGATAGATAGATAGATAGATAGATAGATAGATAGATAGATAGATAGATAGATAGATAGATAGATAGATAGACAGACTTTATTTATCCCAAGCTGGGAAATTACAGTGTAGCAGCAGCATTACACACAGAGACAATAACAACACAATTAAATAAAAAGAACAACCTAGGCATACTTCAAGCAATAAAATATAAAAATACAATAAAAAATAAAGTGTCTAAAGAAGGAGTATGTATTAAGGAGTAGAATAGAATAGATTTTTCAGTCTCTGTAGCAGATAGAAATGAAATTCAAAAAGTATTTGAGAGCTTATACAAATACTACAAAACGACGTATCCGCTTTCCAGGCTTCAATGGGTTAAAGATGTAAATCATTGAAAAAACGGCAGAAAAAAACAGATTATAGGACTTTATAAATGAGTTAACAAAGTGGATTTCCTCACCTTTCTGTCAACGCAGGCCACCGATCGTCCCGCCATGCCGTTAGCGACGCCACGACGCACGTTCAGCTCGTCACCCAGAAGATCTTCAAAGCGACCGTTACGAAACTTGAACAGCTTGTCAGAATAAGTCGCCCGTCCTGCATGAAACAAAGACAGCTATCATGAGGAGTTTTCTTCAGCTACATGAAATCAGCTGCTGGGAGAAAATGTTGAGGACTTCTCATAAGAATGCTCCATAAACTGTTTAACAGGAGTGGACAAAGCCTTCCATTCCATTTAAAGTCTTGAGTTTGTCATTTTGACTGTCGCCATCATGGATTTTTGGAAGCAGAAGTGACAATATTTGGATGAGAAAGAGGATAATTTACCAGCTAACATCAGTAATAGCTAGCTAGCTTTGTTAGCAAGGTGCATCCGGAGTTCAAAATGAACAGCCAACTCCTTAGAGCAGTAGTTCTCAACCTTTTTGAGTCTCGACCAACAATTTAACATGCATGTTGTCCGCGACCCCCACTCACTGAACACAATGTCACACGCACAGTTCAGATCACCCAAAAAAGAAACAAAAAAATGACAAAAAAAAGGAAACAAAATGATCAAAAAAGACTCAAAATGACCAAAATGACTCAAAATGACCACAAAAGACACAAAATGACAGAGAAGACACTAAATGACCAAAAAAAGACACAAAATGACCCAAAAAAGACACAAAATGACCCAAAAAAGAAACAAAATGACAAAAAAAACACAAAAAATGACCCAAAAAATACACAAAATGACAAAAAACACACACAAAATGACCAAAAAAATACACAAAATGACCAAAAACACACACAAAATGACCAAAAAAGACACAAAATGACCAAAAAAGACACAAAATGACCCAACAAACACACAAAATGACCAAAAAAGACACAAAATGACAAAAAAAAAGAGACAAAATGACCCAAAAAAGACACAAAATGACCCGAAAAAGACACAAAATGACCAAAAAAAGACATTAAATGACCAAAAAGACTAAAACACATTAACACATGAACACTTTAACACAGTGGAGACAGAGCTGACTTCCAAAATGATTTGGCG
The DNA here is from genome assembly GCF_030273125.1 of Centropristis striata. Taxonomy (NCBI): domain Eukaryota; kingdom Metazoa; phylum Chordata; class Actinopteri; order Perciformes; family Serranidae; genus Centropristis; species Centropristis striata. The sequence continues at coordinate 759,732 of NC_081517.1, read as the reverse complement.
ACCCCCAGAAATCATCTCACGACCCCAATTGGGGTCCCGACCCCAAGGTTGAGAATAGCTGCCTTAGAGTGTCTTTTAGGACAACAGAAAGCTGAAAATAATTCCAGAGACAAACAAAATGTTACAGTTATCTTTCAGTAACTGAAAACACAGTGTGAACGTGTCAGAGTTCTAGGAGCCTGTTTTATCGTCCATTTTACTCTAAATGAAGAAGATTTGAAACAGAGATTGAGACCATAAACTCTTTAGGAGAATGTGTTCATGAGATACTAAATCAAGTGAGAATCAGGGTCATTTTCTCACAGACTTCTATACAATCTGACTCCTTTTTGCGTCGCCCCCTGCTGGCTGTTTGAGGGAATGCAGGTTTAGTGAACTTTGGCTTTGGCTTCAATCTTTAGATCCAGAGTTTGCCTCTTGGAATGTAATATTTACCGGAGAAGGCATTGTTTGTGTTGAGGAAGTAGATCTCCTCCCGGCCATCACCGTCCACATCACACGCTGTCACCCCGATAGCGTTTCCCTCTCGGTCCCTCAGGTTGTAGAACGGAGAGCTGATGTCATCAACTGCAATGTTCACCAGCCTCTTCTGGGTCTGATCATACTTCAGCACCAGGTTGGGCCCATTGTACCTGACAGAGAACATCACATATAGTTTTTTTTTGCATATAAGAATCTCTAAGCAGTCTAATTTAGATACTATAAAATATGTTGGTAACACTTTCTATGAAGACTACATCTATAGTGCATTATGAGCGCATTCATAGTGAATTATAATGCTCATTATAATCAATCATAATGCATTATGACTGCACTCATAAACACATATAAAGCTTCATGATGCACTATATCAACAGTTATAAATATAGCTTATAATGACTTATAAATCCAAGTGTCTTATGAGTGCTCTTGACTGGTTATAAACTACAGGCTGACTGATGAGGCTTATAATACATTACAACTACTCATAGCCCTCTATACACACACCTCAACAATCAATTGTTATAAGGACTCATAGGATGCCATAAGTATAAATAAATGATCAATGTATGCTTTAAGTAAAGTGAGGTTCATATAGACGCATCTATAATGCATTATAGCTAATCATGATGTTTCATTGTTAGCTATACTGCATTATAGACACTTGGATTTATAAGTCATTATAAGCTATATTTATAACTGTTGATACAGTGCATCATGAAGCTTTATATGTGTTTATGAGTGCAGTCATAATGCATTATGATTGATTATAATGAGCATTATAATTCACTATGAATGCGCTCATAATGCACTATAGATGTAGTCTTCATAGAAAGTGTTACCAATATGTTTTTATGGTACATTTTTACAGCCTCACCCTGCAACAACCACCTCCAGGTCTCCGTCACCATCAACATCCGTTACAGCCATCCCATAGTTGAGCTGTGTGGGATTGTGCAGACTGTCAGGAGGAAGCATCGTCTGTGTTACCACCTGAAACATGGGCTCAGAGCTCAGAGAGAGGCACGGCCCGAACAGTCCCCCCAGCAGCAGCAACACACCTGGAGCCCACATCGCTGCAACCTGCTGGAGCAGAGAGCAGTTAGACATGATGCACAAGCACTGTGTCAAATTAACAGTGGTGGAAAGTAACTAAGTACTTTTACTCAAGTACTGTACTTAAGTACAATTTTGAGGTACTTGTACTTTACTTGAGTATTTCCATTTTATGTCACTTTATACTTCTACTCCACTACATTTTGAGGCAAATATTGTACTTTTTACTCCACTACATTTAGCTGACAGCTTTAGTTACTTTACAGGTCGAGATTTAACATAAAAAAACCCCACTAAATTTAGGTGATTAGACAATTTTTAAAATAAACCTCATAACAGAATATTAAGTAGTCAATATGAGCCCTACCTTGAGAAAATTAAAACGCTGTATACATAAATGCATCATTAATAATAATATAATATGATATTTGGAATATATAAAATAATCTGAGCGGCTCCATTCTGCATAACGAGTACTTTTACTTTGATACTTTAAGTACATTTTGATGCTGATACTTTTGTACTTTCACTTAAGTACATTTTGAATGCAGGACTTTTACTTGTAGTGGAGTAATTTCACAGTGTGGAATTAGTACTTTTACTTAAGTAAGAGATCTGAATACTTTTTCCACCACTGCAAATTAATAATAAAACGATCAATTTATAACGATGAACGACAGAACAATTCTTACCTATTTTTTGTTCAAACAACATTTCAATGTACACATAAGGAACCCAGAATGTGTCCATTGTATAATAGTTTAATTGTGCAATAAAAGCTTGTGTAAATAAAAAAGATAATTCTCACTGTATTAAACTTTCAAAATGAAATAAAAAGTACTCACAAAAATGAGAAATGTAAAAAATAACTGTTATTGTTGGTGAGTCTCATTGTTTCAATCAATGTATTTGTATCTTCCAAATATACTTAAATGAGATTTTTAAATAAGCTAAAATAAAGGTTTTTGAATGCTTAAATATCATCTTTGCCGTTTTTTAATGTGCCCTCTGATTAAACACTGGCCCCTGCTTGGCCCCCACAGTTAAACTGGTCTAGAACCACCACTGTGCACAAGCCATCAAAATGTTCATGTAATGTATTATAAAAAAGTATTATAAAAAAGTAGTCTAATCTGAATTATTTTTGATTACTTCCAATTTAAACATGTATTGCACTCCATACTAAAAATTGGATGCAACCAAAACATCATTTTTGAATTGAGTTTTTCTCTTTTAAACATCTCAAAAATGTAAAATGCAAATTAAATGCATGTTGGATATTTTGCAATTACATTTGGTCAAATCAGATTAATTTTGCAAAAGCTACTGGCACAAACTACAGGTGTGCTGTGAGTGTTTTACAGCATGAGATGCTTTTTCTTTTCTGTACGTTTTGTTGCTTAACAAATCTAGAACTTAATAATTCAAGAGGAGCAGTTCCTTTATCATTTTCAATCATCCACAGATTATAATCAAAACAAAACCAAATATTAGTGAGGTCACCATCAACAAAACTGGCAACCTTTTAAAACTGCCATATTTTAAAAATGTATTCAAAAATGACTTGACAACTAATAACAGTTTAACTGCACATTTAAAAAAATGAAATCTGGGATGATTGTAGGAATTCATGCTTTGTAATCTATTTATTATTAACTACTACTATTTAATCCCAATTACTTGTAACCCAAACCTGGCAACGATCAGCAGCCTCTCCATCAGTAGAAAGAGTAAAAGTACCTTCTCTCACATGCTGCTTTATATTTTATTCTGCACTACAGTCAATACTCCTTCTTTAGACATTTCTTATTTTTATTGCATTATATTGCTTGAATATGACTAGGTCAGTGATGGGCAACTGGAGGCCCGGGGGCCACATACGGCCCTCACCCTCACTTTAAGTGGCCCTCAGTACAACTACATGCATTTGAGCATGAAATCTTTAAAGTGCAGTGTAAAAATGCACAAAATGACTTCTTGCAATTAATGTTGGTCTGCTGTTCTTGCACTGAAAAAAAATCACAGTAAGTGGTTATTTTTTATTTGCTTCAAACCTTTTGTAGCCTATTCATATTTATACTGTTATGCATGCATTTGAGGATGAAATATGTTAAGTTACTGCACTGTGAACATATTTAAACTTGCAGTTTCATCATATCTGGTTAATTGCACGCTCCTATATGTGGCCCTGTAGTAGTGAACATGAAAAATTGTGGCCCCCTGCAGCATTTAAGTTGCCCATCCCTGGCTCAGGTTATTCTTTTTATTTAATTGTGTTGTTATTGTCTCTGTGTGTAATGCTGCTGCTACACTGTAATTCCCCAGCTTGGGATAAATAAAGTATATCTATCTATCTATGTAATGTTAAGTGCTAATCAAAGAAAACAAAAACACATTTTCCATTTTGTGAAAGTAACCACAATTTGAAAATGAAATGTCCAGATGCTTGCATACCTTTCTTAAAATCAACATTTTTGCAGGTGCAGTACAGTACATGCACACAGATATTTCAAGGCTCTGTTATTATTAGTGACATTTTCTTGATTACTGATTATTTATTGGTGCTGTTAAAAAGGATGCACGATTAATCTTGGACCACTGATGCCTATTCCTCCTCCCCAGGCTTCTTGTTCCTGAGCTGAGTGTCGTGCAGGAATGTGGTAAATATAAAACAATCTTACCTGACAGCTTCACTCAGCGTGTCTGGATGGAGATGACCTGACTTCTCTGCAGCGTTATGAATGCTCTGAGCGCGGTTATTAAATCAAAAATCACCTTACACAACTTGCTTTTAAAATTTACGAAACAGCTTGTGTAACGTGACAGCATTGACCAATCAGCGCAGAGCTGTGGGCCTAATGAGAATATTGACCAATGGCTGATCTGAGCTTCTGTTGTCGTCATGTGGGAGGCGGAAGTCCGCTGTTTTTGTAGGCGCTACTGTCTAAATGCATTCCTGCGAAAGCCCAGAAAAAATACATTTAAGTGAAATCACAGTAAATATTCCTGCCGGGATAGAAACACTAGCCGACAAGGACAAAGAACATCCTGATAAAAAACTAAAACAGACCGTAAATAAAGGTATTCGCCATCTAGAGTGGTTCATCTGCAGCAGCATACAGAACTCTATTTCCCAAAATGCTTTGCGTTCCGCTCCGCCTGCGTCACTAGTGCGACGAAAAGCTGTAGCTAAACAAACCAAACACGGGTAAGTCGAAAGAGAAACACATTTTATTCATAATTGCACGGTTGTTTTGATTGAGAATTAATGAATATAATTACATTTAATGTTTATTGATGTTATGTTTATGTTTGTGTCCTCAATAAACAATTAGTATAGCTCAGCGAGAGGAAGTTTGACTGTTAGATAGCAGAACGGGTAAGCTAGCGCTAACTAGCTAACAGCAAGGTAGTGATTTAATGCGTTTAGTTACATTTTTAGACTGTTCACCCGAAGAAATTAACTAGTTTAAGTAATTAGACTAAAATATGAATCATATTGTCATCAAACACAACCAGCACTCGTTTCGTCAAAAATAGCATACTATGTATTTCGTCACACTGTTAAAATAATCACCTAAGTCATTTTTTGTCAAAATTGTTTTATTTTTCCTTAATCATCTCCTCATAGCCACCTATGGTAAAATCACCTCCATCCTCAGTTGATCAGATCATGTGATTTTACCCCTTTAAGATAATGGCCTATGTCAAGCGGATTTATTATGCCTAAGTCAAAATAAAATGTGACTTAGGCAATTTTTTGAACATGCCTTTGTGACTTAAGCAAGATATGGTAACACTTTATTTTGAAGGTGTCTACATAAGAGTGACATGAGCGTGTCATAATCATGACATGGGATGTGTCATGAACATTAATGACACTTTGAAGTAACATTAATGCTCATGATACTTGTCATGTCATGTTTATGACAGGCTTGTGTCACTCTTATGTAGACACCTTCAAAATAAAGTGTTACCATATCTTGCTTAAGTCACAAAGGCATGTTAAAAAAATGCCTAAGTCATTTATTTATTTATTTTTTTGAGTTAGATGATTTACACAGTGTTATTACTATGCCAATAGCCATCCTTTGTTACATCCTTTTTGAGTGAAATGATCAATAAATGTCATATGTTACACTTTTGCTGAAGTTTTTTGTGTTTCCTGCAAAACTTGAAAAATGAGTTAGCAGATTATTTTAACAGGGTGATGATTTACGTTACATGTTTTCACTGCATCCTGCTTCCTCTCCTCCATGGTCCTAGTATTTTTTTAACCACACCTAATAATGGAATTGGAGCAACCAAAAGAAGAGTGTCCTCCAGCCCAGCCAACACCTCCACCTGCCTCTCAGTCAAAGAAGCCCAGTCAGGCTCTGTACGTTCCCAAGCAACGACTTCAAGGCTCCAAAGACAAAACTCAGGCTGAGGGAGAAGTGAAACCCAGACCCAGGCCCCGCTACACGGACAAGGCCAGGAAGAACGCCAGGAACAAGAAGCACAAGGCCGGGGCCGCCGATAAGGAAGGGCCGGTTGGTGGACCAGAGGGAGGAGAGACACAGAACGATGTGAAAGAAGAGCGGCTACAGGATGCAGATGTGCAGCTTAACGGGCAGCCTGAACCATCTAACGTGGAAGCAGATGTTCCCTCAGCGCTGGAGGCCACCGGCTCTCAGGAGGAGGAGGAGGAGAGCTGGGACACGTTGTTTAATGAGGACGGAGATTGTCTACTTGAAGAGGTAAGACATGATCTGCCCCAAACTTCACACACATAAATTTGCCATTTTTTTTCCCTTGGCTAAAACCTTTTCAGTCTCATAATTGTTTTTAAATGAAGATTCAGATTCAGATTTGACTTTATTAATCCCACAGTGCGGAAATTTCTTTGTTACAGCCGCAAAGTTTCACACAATTTTTAAGATAAAGATAAAAAATAGACAATCTAAGAAAAGACATTTAACAATATACAAATATACAATCATAATAATAATAATAATAATAATATACTATATACAACTTAGTGCAAATTTAAGTGGAGAAATGTGCAGAGTGTAAATGTAAATGTTCAGGTTAGCAGATTTATGCAAAAATGTTCACTCCCCTTGTCGTTTTCTTACTCTCCATCTGCTCCCCCTTTTCTCCTTCCGTCCCTCTCCAGCTGGCTCTAAATGAAGGTAAGAAGAAGAAGAAGTCGGTCCAGGAGGCCAGGTTTGATTACTACAACATGGACGGAGACTCTGATGAGGACATCGACCTCACAGAGGATGAACTCGCTCACATTGTAGAGATCTACGACTTCCCGACAGATTTCAAGAACGAGGACCTCCTCAAGTTATTTCATGCCTACCAGTATGTAGAATTCACTGTGTCGCTAGTCCTTGTTGCATTCTAACACCAACATTATAATCCTGACTAAACCACTATAATGAAGTTACAGTGAATGGGGAATCCCTGGGATATGATTTGATTTAGTAACAGTTTTTGTAACTATTTGTCACTGTGTGTTTCAGACAGAGAGGCTTTGACATCAAGTGGGTTGATGACACACACGCCCTGGGCCTCTTCTCCAGCCCCATAGCAGGTAAATACAGGTCAAATACATTATCCTCTGCTGTAAATATCATAATATCATTGTTCTCACATTTCTGTTATGCGCAAAGTCAACTTTTGCATTGTACATTCATTCATTTCACCTTTATTTATTCAGGGAGGGCCAATTGAGAGCAAGCTCTCATTTCCAATGGCACCCTGATTACAGTACAAATACAATTTAACACATTACACTACATATCCATAATAATATATAATCAACAGCAGCACAATACATTCAATGAGCACATGCACATGGTTACATACCAAGTTGATGCTAAGAAGCAATGCTTGGCACTGGCCATGACACTGTGATGCAAAATCTGTGGTGTTCAATCCAAACTCCAATCATGAAACAAGCATTTTAAGCTTGCTGACAGATCTAACAAAGCATGAATCAGACTTTTTACACATCATCCTCATAATAAGGTTTTTTGGCATACTTTGGATCCGTTTATTACAATTAAATCACAGCAAAATCTGTTCTTACTGCTGTAGTGGTGCCATAGATTCTGGAGAAGGAAATGAAATTCAACGAGCAGACACAATGATGTTTGTCTTTCTAAAGTATGTTCCACAACATGTGCAAAGCAGCAATAGATGTTATTACAGTCATGGTTGATGACTGAAGGAAACGTTAGTATCTCCACCATCACCTCCTGCATGAAGAAACCTGAATGGTCCTGCATGCGTCTTCATCATCTTGCAAATGTTTTGTTTTTTTCGGTTTTCTCCAAAAATCTGAACTAACATGTAAACCTGTGTGATTTGTTTCAGCTCGTGAAGCTTTAAGAGCCAAACATCCTCTGATGAAGCTGCGTCCTCTCTCCAAGTCCTCCTCCGCCATCAAGGCTAAAGCTCGCAGCTGCTCAGGTATAAATATGACATTACATCACATTACATGTCATTTAGCAGACGCTTTTGTCCAAAGCGACTTACAATAAGTGATTCAACCTGATGGTACTAGACATAGACCACAGGAATCAAGTAAGTACAGAACTTTAAGAGCTAACTGTCATTGCTAAAGGAGTGCTATATGTTAAAGAAGAAAAGAAGAGAAAAGAATAAGAGTTTTATTCATTTTTTTTTTTTTTTTATATATCTGTTAGGTGACCGTGACTTAACCGAGGTATTGTTGGAAGAGATGATATGACCGTGTGCCTCTACAGTTTTGTGTCCGATTCTCTTCTGTAGCTCACATTTTTAGAGACCGATATTATGTTCATTTTTTTTCTCCCCCCCCTCAGACTACCTCCTGCCTGCTAAAGAGAGGCCTCAGACCAGCGCAGCTCTGGCCCGCCAGCTGGTGATCGGAGCGCTCGGTGTGAAGAGCAACGTGACCAAGGAGCAGCGTGAGGCGGAGAGGAAGAAGCTGCAGGAGGCCAGAGGTACATTATTAACGTTATATTCAGCACATAGATGATTTACTGTGGTGAGCATCAGAACTGCCTGTTCTCTCCACTCTTCACTGAAATACCACAGTGGGCTGCCGCTAACTTGGATAATGGGTTTAATATGTGTGAGTGTGGAGCAGGGTGTCATTAAGAGAGAACACTGGTCCCTGTAGAGCAGTTTGGTTCACGAGAACTATGACTCATTATGTTCATCAACAGCAGCTTTCCCAGTGACTGAGATGTCATTAAACACTAACTGAGACAAAATAAACATGCAAAATCACAACATGTTCATGTCTCCATGTATTCTCTAAGTTTGTTACCATCAGACCACCAAGAATGCAGCTTTCAAGCTTTCTGCAAAGCTGCATTTTGTTTAACTTAGTTGTTTTTTTTAGCAGATATTGATACAATCTTATGTGAAATATCATTATTATTATTCATTATCCTTAACTGATTATCTGCACTCGAGTCGTGGGGGGCTAGCCACTACAGCACCATGGAGCCCTGATGGGAAATAAGTTTGACTAAAGTGACAATTATTAGTTTTTGGTGAAACTAGATTGAAATTAATATACAATTTGATGTCTACAGTTTTCATTGGCTAAAACTATACTGAGTTTAATAGTTATGGCTATCTTTGAACTTGACTAAAAAAACAGCATGAAGTTGAGTTAATGTGATAAAAACACAGGACTGAGACAGCTGACCAAACCAACATTAGTCCCAGTCAGCCTCCTCTGGGTCCCTAAACATTCTGTCAAAGTCTTTGCATCACGAGGTTCCACCACCAGTGGGAGCTGTGTCGTTGCGAGTTGCTGCCAGGGGAAGTTGTTGTGCAGATCACAACAGGTCTATAATCAGTCCAGCAGCCATTTCCCTTCACAGATGGAACATAAGTATATAGGCACAGAAAACCACAAATGGCTGTCCACTGAAGAGCCAGTCAGGAAGTATAGAAAACTATAAAAAGCTCCTTTGTTCTTGGCCTGGGTTCACTGCTCTGCTCTTTATGTAACATCACAACACGCAGACGTGCATCATGTGCTGAACATTGTGTCCTCTGAGCTGGAGCCACGTCCGGTCAGACCCACAGGTTCACGTCTAGTCCTAGTCCTGGTCCTAGTCCTGGTCCTCAGTCTGCCCTGCATGTGGCCCAGACAGCCACTCACACTTACAGCAACAAATCACATGCGTCTTGTTGAGTTGAGGGCTTTGGCTGATTGATATGTTGAAGCGTGTCTCTGTGATTTATCTCTCAGAACAAAAGCGTCTGGCAGCCAAACAGAAGGAGGATGCCTGGGAGGGGAAGAGTCTGGACTGAAACTACACTTTTATTTTTAAAGATCCTTGATTCAGCTCAGGCTGAAGGCTCCTCGTTTTTTCTCCTGCTCTGTTTTTGTCAACTGGCCACTCCTTCCTAGCACCACACGTCCCAGAAGTGGATTTCCACCATTTTTCCTCCTTCCTGCCGTCGTCCATCAGCATCAGCAGCTTTAAGTGTCCATCTGCCTGCAGAGAGAGTCCCTCTATAATTCTCTCACCTTTGTGTCCATGCAGAGACGTCTTTCTTCTGTACCGTAGCCAGCACTAGCACACTGACTCTTTGGTTTTCTTTCATACCAGTGTAACCTCAGTTTAACCATTTATAACCCAACTGAATAGATCTAAGAACGTTTGTGTCTTTTTAGGTGGATTTTTAAAAATGTTTCTAAGTAACAACCTTGAAGATTTTCCATTTAAAGCAACAACAAGGAGCTTTGAACTGGTTCGTAAACAGTCTGGACTCTCTACTGAGGCCTCTGTCTGACCCACATCACCAGCCAGAATATAGTCTGTTTCTCCATCGTTAGTCTCAGTGTGTCATGGTGCTACCGCATCCGTTTCTGAAGAAAACAAACAGGCGTGCAGGTTAACCAGAAGCTCCTCCAGCTCCGGCTCCAGCAGAGCCTCCTCCATCCACCAGCCCTCCAGACAGACCCAGGTCTGGTTCTGCAGAGTCCCGCCCCCCTTTCCCCTGAGCCAACACTGACACCAGGCTGCTGGAGGCCCACATTGGTTTCTTTCTGGAGGAACTGGAATCACAGAACCAGATCCAGGACTGAGCAGCAGACTGTTAGACTGTGTTGCTGCAGTAACATTAGATATTAAATAAATAATAAACATTAGAGGTTTCTACTGAGAGTCTGATGGAAACACGCTGCCAGACTCACACGCAGTGAAAGCTCCTTGTAGTTGCTTTAATAATTATCTGTAGTGTTTCTGTCTAACACTTACTGAGGTAACTGAAGGGTGATTGAGCCTCTGGCCCACTGACCAAAGACATTACATTAGTAGTATTATATTATAAAGAGGGACTCTGTTACAAGAACCCTAAAAAAAAAAACGGAACAAACTTTAACTCACTTGTGCAGGAATCAGCGTACTGTTTATTATATTATTATGACCAAACAAACAAAAGAGTGATGACTACAGATGATGAAGGTTAAAAAACAAGTCAAAATGAAATCCAAAAACAAATCAGGTGTTTCCTAAGAGAGAAAAAAGGAAATCTTCAAGGTCGTACTTTTTTTTTTTTTTAATGTGTATATATATTTTTTAAGAACACCCGAATAATTCCACCTCCAATTATGTGGTCAGCAAAGTTTAATAAAACCTGCAATCATGAGGATGCAGTACGTTGTGTACTCTATATGAAGATAATGAAGATAAGAGTGTGAGGAGCAGTTAGCTTGTCTTATTAAATGACATTATTTAGAAGTAAAGAGCCTCTGAAGATGCTGCTGTTCTTCTTCTGCAGTGTCATGGCCGTCCTGTGTGTTCAGTCCCAGAAGTGTAAAAGTTGTTTGTTGTGTTTTGTTTTTGTCTGCACACATTTTCAACGAGAGGATTCTTGTTATTCAAGCATCACTGATAATGATTATGATGATTATAATATGGTTGTCATTCTTTCTGAAGAACAAATATCAACCAAATAAGCTTTTAGTTGAACGACAGATTTTGTCTTCAGTTTATTTTGAATGTTTGTTTGCAGGAGTGCGGTGTTGAGTCCTACCTCGTCTATGTGTCTATGGAGGCAACATTTCTCTAGGTCCTTCTAACAAATGTTCCTTTGAAAGACATTGTGAATAACATACGTATATCATCAGTGCTCGTATATTTAAAACTACATCCTCACAAACAAGTATGGATATTAAAGTGTCTGCACAGTGACAGAGAGACGGTTGGTCAACTTGAATGAAACTGTCCAGCGGTTATTGTATTTTAGTGGCTTTCATTTTAATTTGTCAAGCTGAAATATTTCCTTTCAATAAATTGTTAAAAAGGGGAGTATTGGTGATATGTCTCCGCTCCAGTCGCTATTTTTTAAATACTTTTTTTTTGCAAAAATGGCTCATCACAACTCTTTCAGATGGCTTATGAATAAAAAAAAAAGGTTAACATGCTGCTTGTCTTAGTTCCTGGAAAGTTGAGATGATGCACTTTTCAACAGAAGGACAACATTTTTAATTTAGAATCAACTTTCTTTAGTTCTTTGTGAGGGCCCTCATTGGAATAGTGAGGTCCCTGGCCCCTAACCTTCACCATCATCATCACCACTAAATGAATAAACTCTAACCCCAGCATGAACCTGATAGTAACCTGAACCTTAAAACAAAGTCTGAACTCTCAAACAAGCCTATAAAGAAGTGAGGACCAAGGTTATTATAGTTAACGAAAACTAACCAAATAACGAAAACTAGAATTGAAAAAACATTTTCGTTAACTGAAATAAAAATAAAAACTAGAGTTTTTAAAAAAACGATAACTAACTGAAACTGTATTGCGTGGTTACAAAACTGACTAAAATTATAGTGAAAATGAAATGTTTTTCATTCATAATTCAGTGTTTCTATTTGAACATGCAACACATGGTGAATATGTTTACTGAGACTGGGATGTTTACACTAGAACCAAAATACAAAACACCAGAACTGTAAGAGTTAATAACCTTATTGGGGCTGAGATGATAAACCAAAGGAAATAAACGCAAAATTTGTTATGACCTCTTTGAATCTGGCACCCAACACATAACCCATTACAAAAAAAACTAAAACTAAGCATTTAAAAAAAATAAAAACTAAACTAAAACTAGCAGACTCACTCTAAAAACTAACTAAAACTAACTGAATTTGAAAACAAAAATTCACAACAAAATTAAAAATAAAACTAATGAAAAATCCAAAACTATTATAACCTTGGTGAGGACCGGCCGAAATGTCCTCACTTCGCAAAAATGTCCTCACTGTGTTGGTTAAAAACATGTTCCGGTCCCCACTATGTAGGAAGTACAAGAATACACTCATTCAGGCCCAGGAGACTTTAGCTGCCCCCCCGGAGGCTTCACCCAGCCGACCTCAGACCACGTGACCCTGCGTCCCTTTACCTCCTCAGACAATAATTAAGTCTTATTCTGCTGCATTTGTTTTATAGAAAATTCTTGCAACTTTAAAATCAACTTCAAATCAAATCTGACCTTTACTTGCTGCCAGCTGTTAGTGTGCAGAGTGATACAACAGATTGCTGGGTGCATGAATGTGAGAACATGTAATCACATTTAAACATTATGTTGCCTGCAGACATTTAAATAGAGGATTATGTGAAATGAAACTCTAGCACTACGACACATATATGACTATAGATGTGTGCATCATCTCTGCTGTGAGGAACCAGTTTAGTTGGCTGAGGACGAGTCAGACTCAGTGCCACGTGGCTCATAGTGGCTAATTAAAGTGCTGCAACTGCAGATGAGGCACCATGTTCACTTTCTGTGTTCATTTCCTTTTAAATCAGTAGTTCACAACAAGGTTATTATAGTTGACAAAAACTAACGAAAACTAGAATTGAAAAAACATTTTCGTTAACTGAAAAAACTTTACAAAACTAACTAAAATTATAGTGAAAATGTCCTTAGTTTTCGTTTTTGTCAACTTTTTTCATTCAAAATTCAGTGTTTCTATTTGAACATGCAACACATGGCGAATATGTTTACTGAGACTGGGATGTTTACACTAGAACCAAAATTCAAAACACCCAGAACTGTAAGAGTTAATAACCTTATTGGGGCTGAGATGATAAACCAAAGGAAATAAAGGAAACATTTATTATGACCTCTTTGAATCTGGCACCCAACATATAGCCCATTACAAAAAAAATAAAACTAACACTAAAACTAATAAAAACTGAACTAAAACTAAGCATTTTCAAAAAATAAAAACTAAACTAAAACTAGAAAACTCACTCTAAAAACTAACTAAAACTAACTGAATTTGAAAACAAAAATTCACAACGAAATTAAAACTAAAACTAATGAAAAATCCAAAACTATTATAACCTTGATTCACAATGAGCATAGCAAATTAAAAAGAACGCTTTTTAAATACAATCCCTGCAGGTTTGCAAAGTTGCCTTCTTCCCAAAGATATAAGATAAGAAGCATTAGCAGAAAAGTGATTCATGCTGTTCATTTGTACATTGTTAAGGCTTTCTGAGAGGGCATAAAGCAGGGAATATAGTGAAATAAATGCTATTTTATTTAATAGGGGAGGTATTAAAAAGCAACATTAGAATTATAGTTTTAATTATGCCTGCTGTTGCAACATTATGTAATAAGTTATGTCTTTTACAGAAAGTAAACATGATGCGATGTCAAGTTAAATACCCCAAAAACCTTTGAAAAATGTTGTGATTTTTAATATTTACTGCACTTGACCATGATATTGAGCTTTAAATGATCATATAGATGAACTCACTCACTCACACACTAATTCATTTCACTTAACGATGTATGATCACCAAAAACAATACACACAAAAAAATGTACTGTAAGTTTATTTGTCATCACTAAAGCTTTTTTCAGTGCTAAAACTTTCAGTTTGTGTTCTCTCTGTCTCTCTTTAGTGTTCATGTGGTGATTCATTAAACCCTCGTCTTGTTATTCCTGCTTATGCCCTGTTTTTTAAACTTTTGAGGTCTCAGCTGGTGTCTGTGCACACGTGACTTTCTCTTTCATAACCTACTTACATGACTTCCTGTGTGGAGTAAAAACCAAATGTGAACAAATGTTCACAGTGTTCTTTGCCAGAACAGAAGTGGACCTCCCTGTCTCTGTTGTTGGACTACATCTACAGATTGTAGCTGCTCTTTTCCATCATCGTGTGAGATCTGAGCCCTGCCTATAATCTGGTGCTTTACTGTGGTTTGACGAGGAGGTGATGTACCGCAGGGCAGCCTGCTGGGGCCTCGCACACAATCATTAGATTAACTACACAAACACAAACCACTACTGAGCAAGTGGTGCTTCAACGCCAACTGGGTGCTAGACGTGCTGCATGTCATGGAGCAAATTAAATGTGAGGCCTGGTCCAAATTAAGGAATAATCTAATGTCCCGCCACAATAAAGGACTCTGGTGGTGCAGGGTGGTGAGTTCCCAGCACCAAACACTGTCAGCAAACACCTTACATCACTCTTCTCTCTGCTCAACATTCAGAGCTATGGTGTTCACAGCAGTTGGAGTAAAAGCATTATATGCATTAATCTCACAACGTAAATCGCGAAAAACGGCCCAAAATTTTCCATTGAAATGAATGGGACGGCCGGAAAAAAATGAGCGAAAAAGAACAATAATTGGAGATATTTAAACGTCTACTTCTCCGGCATAATTTCACCTAGAGACTCCATTTAAACTTTAAACAGTAGACACAAGTCTTGTGTATCGGTGTATTAATCCACGTTTCAATAGGTCATATAGTTTTTTATCAATCCCTGTTCAATGACCATGATCATTTTTGGAGAAATTCTGAGATTATAATGGGTGTGTATTGCACGGAATGTTCGTGTCACAGTGTGTGACATCATCACCAGAGTGTAGAAGGAGAGAAAAAACTGTCAAAAAATAAATTTTAAAACTGCGCTCCAGGCCGCAAATTCCACTCTAGAGAAATAATTTATACATAGAAACGTAGGAAAATAAGTCTTCTCCCTCACAATCCTCTGGTAAAGCTGTCAGAGTTATAGTTTGGGCGTAGGACGCACAGATGCACCACCAACACCACCAACAGCCTCATTGGCTCCCATATTAAAAACGCAGGGAGATTTCTGAAGAAGGGAGATGGATCAGTTTTTTTAGATCGCTCTAACAAAGCTTAAACATATGTAGACGTTCAGGAAGAACTCAGGACGCTCAAAGTGAAGTCGGATCAATGATAGGTATTATGGTTTTGACCAAAGACACTCCTCCAGATACATGTTTCACACACACACACACACACACACACACACATATATTTTGAGGTTAAAGGGCATAGTTTGAAATCTCTGAAGAATCTCATCATAGTGTACACACACCGGCAGTAGCCCCCGTGGCCCTTTCAGAATTTCCCCAGAAGAAATTTTCTAGTTTTGAATATTATACCATTTCTGCCAATAGATCCCCCTGAATCAAACACACTGCTCCTTTAAAGTGAGACTTTGTAAGATTTGAGAGAAACATTGAACTCTTCCTCTTACAAATGGAAAGTTGAATTTGAATTTGAATTTGGTTGATAGCACCCATAGACTGTGGATAGCACCCACAGACTGTTGATAGCACCCATAGACTGTTGATAGCACCCATAGACTGTTGATAGCACCCATAGACTGTTGATAGCACCCATAGACTGTGGATAGCACCCATAGACTGTTGATAGCACCCATAGACTGTAGATAGCACCCATAGACTGTCTGATAGCACCCATAGACTGTTGATAGCACCCATAGACTGTAGATAGCACCCATAGACTGTAGATAGCACCCATAGACTGTTGATAGCACCCATAGACTGTTGATAGCACCCATAGACTGTAGATAGCACCCATAGACTGTAGATAGCACCCAAAGACTGTGGATAGCACCCACAGACTGTTGATAGCACCCATAGACTGTGGATAGCACCCATAGACTGTTGATAGCACCCATAGACTGTTGATAGCACCCATAGACTGCCTGATAGCACCCATAGACTGTCTGATAGCACCCACAGACTGTTGATAGCACCCATAGACTGTCTGATAGCACCCATAGACTGTGGATAGCACCCACAGACTGTTGATAGCACCCATAGACTGTGGATAGCACCCATAGACTGTTGATAGCACCCATAGACTGTTGATAGCACCCATAGACTGCCTGATAGCACCCATAGACTGTCTGATAGCACCCATAGACTGTTGATAGCACCCATAGACTGTAGATAGCACCCATAGACTGTCTGATAGCACCCATAGACTGTTGATAGCACCCATAGACTGTAGATAGCACCCATAGACTGTAGATAGCACCCAAAGACTGTTGATAGCACCCATAGACTGTTGATAGCACCCATAGACTGTAGATAGCACCCATAGACTGTAGATAGCACCCAAAGACTGTTGATAGCACCCATAGACTGTTGATAGCACCCATAGACTGTTGATAGCACCCATAGACTGTGGATAGCACCCATAGACTGTTGATAGCACCCATAGACTGTTGATAGCACCCATAGACTGCCTGATAGCACCCACAGACTGTTGATAGCACCCACAGACTGTTGATAGCACCCATAGACTGTTGATAGCACCCATAGACTGTTGATAGCACCCATAGACTGCCTGATAGCACCCACAGACTGTTGATAGCACCCACAGACTGTTGATAGCACCCACAGACTGTTGATAGCACCCATAGACTGTTGATAGCACCCACAGACTGTTGATAGCACCCATAGACTGTTGATAGCACCCATAGACTGTTGATAGCACCCATAGACTGCCTGATAGCACCCATAGACTGTTGATAGCACCCATAGACTGTTGATAGCACCCACAGACTGCCTGATAGCACCCACAGACTGTTGATAGCACCCATAGACTGTTGATAGCACCCACAGACTGTTGATAGCACCCATAGACTGTTGATAGCACCCATAGACTGTTGATAGCACCCATAGACTGTTGATAGCACCCACAGACTGTAGATAGCACCCACAGACTGTTGATAGCACCCATAGACTGTTGATAGCACCCATAGACTGTTGATAGCACCCACAGACTGTTGATAGCACCCATAGACTGTTGATAGCACCCATAGACTGTTGATAGCACCCATAGACTGTTGATAGCACCCACAGACTGTAGATAGCACCCACAGACTGTTGATAGCACCCATAGACTGTTGATAGCACCCATAGACTGTTGATAGCACCCATAGACTGTTGATAGCACCCCTAAAAGAAAGCAGAGCCGTGTTGACTGCCCTCTAGTGGCAGTAAAGGTCATAAACACCTCCATGTTGGTGTTGTGACATGGGGCAAAGTAAAAAAATCTAAAAAATGTCAAATAATTTTCTTTTTCCAAAGATAGTTTCTGTCATTTAGTTAGTTATTTTCAGGCTGATGTTTGTTCTAGTGCTCATTTCATTTGATCAGTGTGGTTTTAATCATGTCATGTGATGCTTTAACCCTCTGGAGTCTAGAAAGCTCCGCAGCAACACTTCTTCATGATGTAGCAGCATGGAGCTGCTGGCAGCTTTTTCACAAGTTTCCATGTCCAATTTAGTGCATCAACCATTTTTCAGCAACGGTAAAAAAAACACCTCGACCAAGTGTACGTTTTTGCAGATGTTTCTCAAATTTTGCAGTTTGCATTCAGCATTTTTAATGCAATATTTTGTCTTTAATGTGTTTTTGTGTGCTTTATGTGTTCTTTGTATTTTTTTCAGTGTGTTTTTTGTTACAAAAAAAGTGTTTTTTATGTGTGTTTTTGTAATTTTGTGTGTGTTTTGGGTGTGTTTTTTGTGTTGAAATGTTGATCCAGTAATTCAAAATGAAAAAAATAATAACCAGGTCATACAGGTGAGCTTGTGCTGAAAACAATGATACCAACATGGCATGGTGAACACTTTTTAAGTAATTTATACAGGCAGAATGAAAAGGAGTCAAAAACTCCAAAGGGTTAAAACGAGGGTGTAATGTCATGTTTGGCGGTTGTTTGGGTGGGACCTCCATATATGTTCACCTTGGCTCCAAATGGTTTCACCAGCGCAAGATGGCCGCCCCCGCATCTAGGATATTGTGACTTCATTTTTGTACAGTTGAGACTTCTTCCTACAGTAGAAGAGTGCTGTGTGGCCCCGTCCCAGACTGTTTATCGTTGTTATTTACAGAACTAGAGCTGTGTATGAACACTGGATGAATCCAGAATGCTGCTAGTGGACTGGAAGGAGATAAATTACAAAGAGTTTATTGAATTATTATCGCTGACCCTCCCTTTAAATAGTTCTGCTTATATCATGATACAGATGGATTAATTTTTATTATAATAAACAAGGTGTTCACAGACTTTTTGGTAGCATAAGGATGAAGTATGATTCTTTTTAAAGCACAGATAAGTTTCAGTTATATCATCACATCAAAGAAAACAGTTGCTAGCAACTTTCTATTTCTATCACTTTCTTTATGCACTTTGTATTACTCATTTGATTTTAATTTGTCCTTTTTACTTATAGAAAGTGAAAATTATACTCTCCTCCAACTCATAAAAGGGAGAAAATAAGACCAAAGCAAGTGACATAGTTAAAGTATAGGCTATGTAATGTGACAATGGGCAGCTGAGAGTTTCCACAGTGTTTGTATGTGTTCATCAGTGGGAATGAGGTTGGAAACAACCATAAAATACGGGTTAGCTCCGGCTGCCTGGGAAAAGATGAGAAACCCAGTCGTTGTTCAAGCTTCAATCTCTTTTACTGTAGATGTTTTTGGGTTTTAAATCTGCTGAAGGAAGCAAAGGAGTTCATGCTGTTGTGTCCAAGGCTCTTTATAACCTGCCTGAACTTTTATCTTTACTATATAGTCATAGTCCGGCGGCTTAGGACCAGATTTAAGAAGAAAGGGGACACGTCAGACAAAAGCACCACATTTTTTCCACATGCTCTCTATCACTATAGGTTTCAATTTTTGGTAGGAGCCACTTCATCAAGATTGCAAATCGGAGATGGCACCCATATAAAGTCTATGAGAACCAACATGTCTTCCAAGCCACTTCGAAGGTCAATTTTATTGTCAAATCTACATTTACTGGGTCAAAGAATAATTTAAAGCTATTGAGAATATCACAAGGTGATTTTTTTGATCATTTGATCTTTTATTATTTATTACATTTACAACTACAAAGATCTTTGCAATTCCAGTGTACCTTCTTGCCTGAGCACCTTGCACCACAGCCACTTGCACATTTTGTGCATTTTATCAATTTTTCAAAATACATGCACTTTATATGATCTATTTTAATAATCATCTAGTGATATTCTCAATAGCTTTAAATGATTATTTGACCCAGTAAATGTATATTTTGACACCAAGATTGACCTTCGAAGTGGTTTGGAAGATATACTGGTTCTCATAGATTTTATATGGCTGCCATCTCCGATCTGCAATCTTGATGGAGTGGCTCCTACCAAAAATTTAAACTTATGGTGACAGAGAGCATGTGGAAAAAAAAATGGTGCTTTTGTCCGGCGTGTCCCCTTTATTTAGCTAAGCCACCTGACTATCAGTACAATAAGGGAATCTCATTTAGCAAGTTAGCTTATTCCCCAGATATTTAGCAGAAACTAGCATTAACCATTATCTTTGTTCTGCATTAGAAACTCTGCAGTCAAATAACCATTCCTCAAATAACCATAGAGTTTGTCAATCTGACGTTTATTCTTTCTCTACCATTACCAAGTTGTGTTAAAGGCGTAATACCGTGGTACAACCACATCTCATCTGGTGTTACCGATGGGAAACAGGTTCAAGATAAACAAACAGGTGAAAATATTTGTCATAATAAAATTAACAAAATACAAAACACACAGGGACAACTCAAAAGTACATTAAAATTCTGCATAAATTAGAGACCTAAAGAACAATATTCCAGAGAGGTAATATAAAACTGTACATGACAATACATTTGCAATACATTACAATATTTATTCAAATAAGGCAAAATAGCACCATGAAATAATAATAAAAAAAATCTCATTCAAACCAAAAACCACACAGTTGTAACAGTAAATACTGCATTAGTAATGTGAACAGAATGCACGTACAGAGTTGTAGACAGCCGTTGCCTAGGGCAGCTGTTCTCAACCTTGGGGTCGGGACCCCAATTGGGGTCGCGAGATGATTTCTGGGGGTCGCCAAATCATTTTGGAAGTCAGCTCTGTCTCCACTGTGTTAAAGTGTTGTAGTGTTTTTGGTCACTTAATGTCTTTTTTTGTTCATTTTGTGTCGTTTTAGGGTTTTTTTTGTCTTTTTTTGATCATTTTGCGGTCAATTTGTGTCTTTTTTTAGTCATTTTGTGTCTTTTTTAGTCATTTTGTGTCTTTTTTTGGTCCTTTTGTGTCTTTTTTGGTCAAATTGTGTCTTTTTTTGGTCATTTTGTGTCATTTTTTGGTCAATTTGTGTCTTTTTTTGGTCATTTTGTGTCATTTTTTGGTCATTTTGTGTCTTTTTTGGTCATTTTGTGTCTTTTTTGATCATTTTGTGGTCAATTTGTGTCTTTTTTTGTCATTTTGTTTCTTTTTTGGGTGATCTGAACTGAGCGGGGGGTCACGGACAACATGCATGATAAATTGAGGGTCGCGACTCAAAAAGGTTGAGAACTACTGGCCTAGGTGATATTATATGACGACAGCCTGTCAAAATAAAGGTTGTGTTGTTCTCATGTGCCTTCATCTCATTACTTTCTGTAGTGTGGTTAAGTTTTGATCAAGGGAATTAGATTTGTTACAAATTCAAGATTTTTAAACTGTGAACTACTCTACGTTTTATCATGGTGACGGGTTCTCTTTCTATTTCTTCTTTAAGCTCTTTGACTTTCTAACAGGAACGGTCACTGCTGAAGACATTTGATCAGTCTCAGGATCCTAATTAGACATTTTATCATAAAGTCCCTCCCACAGCGTCCCAGTCCTCCCACAGCGTCCCCGTCCCCCGCCCAACCCCTCTCTCTTTAATTTACTGCCATGTCATTGTCATTCAGCCTCGTTCCTCTGACATGTTGAGGTGTGCTGAGGAGTTGTACAGTTTTCTGTCCTTAAATCTGCGTGTTCCTTTATTCACAGGAAGTTGTTGGAGATCTGACGTTGGTGGTCAAACAAGTCCTCCACCTCGGCGCTGTACGCATCACCTGTAGGAAACACACAGAGAGAAGTGGAATACATGGGGAGAATAGTTGATAATAATAATATTCTGCCCTACAAAGACTAACTGCAGTAAATACATTTTTGGTTGAAACTGAGTTATAACTAAAAATGAACTCCTTGATGTCTGTTTTATCTTGTGACAAAGTTTTAGATTTCAGTTTTTGCTTCATTTCAGAGAAATAATGATATAAAAATTGCAGTAACTATAAAATCCAACTGAAAACCAAAGCAGACTGCAGTAATTGCACTGTGTTGAATAGTGAAGACAAGATTAATAGAAATTATTATTATATTATAATTATTAAGTTTATTTGATAGGGAAAGTATTAAAGTCAGAAAAATTATATTAAGACTAAAAGTCTAAAATACACAAATCTTTGAATAGAGTTGTTAAACACTTAAATACACTTACTTACTTAACAAAACCAATTTGAAAATGTCTATTCACTGAAAACAAAATATAAAAAGCACTCTGTTTTTGCATTACTATTAGAACCGACATTTTTTAGGTCAAAGGTCAAAGAATCCCATTGGGAGTTCATTCACACACGATGAACGCAGCATCAAGTTAAAATAAGTCCATTTACCATCTGACATGTAGAAATAAGTTTCATATCACTTACCTACCTATAACCCATCTGGCTGGCCAGTTAAAAAACGTTAAAAAACTTTAAAGCAGTTTTCTCAGTTTTACCCTTTGTGTATTTACTGCAGTGAGGTTTTGTAGGGCAGAACTGAGATGTAAAAACGTCTGTTCACTCTGTACCTGCATGGCATCCAAACATGTAAACTCTTGCTCCATCGTATTTGCACCGGCAGCGCATCACGTTGTTCTGGAAATCAGATTCAGCCATGTCTAAAGACGGGTTCACCTCCACCTGCAGGAGAAGACAGGCTGGAGTTAAGACGCTGGGAGGTTCAAGCTCATTGTGGGAGCCAAGTTTATATAATTATATTTATATATAAATAGGAACAATTCCAGTTTGTTTTATGTTAAGTTAACATCAGTCAGATAAACATAATTAGATGTAATTCATGTTCACATAAGAATAGTATTTGTATAAAGATGTTATTTTTGTACCTTTTGTTCTGAGCAGTAAGGCAGGTTACTGTGACTTTAAGAGAAAAAAGTGTTTTTTGTGGGGTTTTTTTGGGCCACAGGCTTTGAAGTAAGTTCCATTAGTGAAGGCTCCATGGTTTCCTTACTGCAGTTATAGTTATTGATAAGGGAAATCAACATTGAGAATAAAGACTTTTGTTAATCGTTTTTACATCGGAATCCTGCGGATGTTTTTCCCCTCATCAAGTAACTTGTAACCTGTAAAACCAAGGGACCTCTCTGATCGGAAAGGGTTAAAAAACAACTTTCAATAGACAATAAGTGAAGACTGCTAAATATAAGAAGTAAAATGAAAAGGTATCCAGGCTCTACTGCAGGTGATTCACCATGTATCACTCCAACAAGTTATTCTGGCATCTCGGCTTGTATGTGCATTATATTTCCCTGTACCAGGCCATATTTAGTTATATTTGTCTAAGAGCCCTTTAAGCATCTACCTACCTTATTTTATGAGACTATTCTCACCCCAAAGAACAATCCCTGAGGTCGTATGTTAGACTTGGACCTCTAGTGGTGGTAGTAATTATAACAGGAGCAGGGAGGATTCTTTATGTGGTTTAAAGAGACAAAGATCAAACAAACACTTGACTTTAACCCTCTGTGGTTCCCATTTTTGTCAAATTTCTACAATGCATGTTTTTGAGTGATGCGATACTTTATAAAAGAGGGAAGAGTATATAATATAATATGATATATAATGATATATAATAGGGAACCAATAGCAATGCTTTAATGTGTCACATGACCTCCAGGAGGCCATATTGAAACCCTTTTTTGCAGACTTTTCCAAAGGAAACAGCTTTGCCATTTTGCGCCACAAAACACACTCAAAATGTAATTTCCTTCCCTTTTCCATCTGGATAAAATATATTTCTACTGATAGGTGAGTAAACCTTCATTTCTGACAGTTTCATACACTCAGACTGTCCAAGACATTCATTTCAATGGGTCGTTGGTTCAATGCTACAATGGTGCCTAAAGGCAACATTCATGTTATGTATTGTACCCTGTTAAAGCTACTGAATCTTTTACACATGTTTATTAAATAAATTATGCTAAAATTAATTTAACTCTCTTTTTTCACTTGTGCACCGTTATGTTACAATGTTGCCTACGGGCAACGAACCCCAAAAACTACCACAAAAAATAATTATAAAATGTCTTCAGATTGTCTATTTTAAGACAAAAAAAACACTTTTTTTCTCCTAACGGGCATCATTATGCATACCACAGAGGCCAAAAACTTGCTTATTTACTGTCTTGAGAAGATTAGTATAAATCTAATGTCTGCATGCAGAAATATTAAGAGATTGTTGTCTTAGTTCTCATAAAGACTGTAAACAGGTGAAACTGGATCTGTTCAAAGTCTCTAAAGCTCAGTAATTAATAAGTTACATGTCCTGTGTCGTGTATAAACATGTAGAGAGTATTAAGTGTTTAAACAACAAGTTGTGGCTTTACAGGAGCTGATGTGAGGGACTATTTCTTGGCTGGGAACCTTTACTGGGAGTCTTTGCTGGTTGCCTGAAAAAGAACCTTGACACCTTCCTCCAGACAGTTAGGAAACAACTGGTGTTCCACGTGGCCGACTGAGAACCACAGGATTATTGTTCTTTGTTTTTCTATATGGCTCATGATGTATAAATTAGAGGTTGAAGCGATGCATGACATCACTTTCCACTGTTATCTCCATGCAGAGATGCAGATGACAGTTTTGGGTTTGTGTTGCAGCAGCAGTCTATCATTATGCTGCAGCCATGGCTGGTTGCTATGGCTGGTTGCTAGGGCTTGTTGTTTCCACCCTGTCTGCCTGCCGACCATATAGAAGAAAAGCACACAAATGAATTTTCCTGATGCACACATCAAACAGATAACCTGACCACATATTCAACAAAGCAACCCAGTTTCATTTTTTATTTACATTTTGTGGTTGCAATTATATTTAAAGGCACGATGTAAAATATTCATAATTATGATTCTTTTCATTACACTTTCAGCCAAATTTAATGTCAGGAGCTTAATATGTTTTTTTAGTATTGTTGGTAGAGCAGCCAATGATTCCAGCAGATATTTACTAGTGCTGATGTAAAACATATTTACTGGGTGGCAGCAGATGCCCTTTAACAAGCTCTTGTAATGATGTGAGACAAAGGGCCCGCAGCCTGTTTTACACAACAATGAAAGCTCGTCACTGTCATGTAAAACACTGTGAGGTTGTGCAGCTGATTTTTAAATGACGGAGCAATCAGGAGCAATCAAGCTGAGGTGGACGTGACTCATCTGTTTAAATGGATCAGACTAAAAATGGCCGCCACTCCAAGAAACACCCAGCTGCATCTGCACCTCCCTCCATCCCTCCATCTCTCACTTCTTGCACAAATTTATGAGCAGCTCAACTACTGTTGAACCACGATGCCGACCACAAAGTGCTGCTGGGTCGCGTCGCCGTGGCAACAGTGGATCTCTGCTTTATGACATGCATGTGGTTTTATCTGGTCACATGACCTCCTGCATGGAGTCTGACTCAGTCTGCAACATGCAAGTCACACGTAAACATCTGCACTTTATGTAAACACTCGGAAAATAATTATAAACTGTAAACATCATCACTCTGCTGCCACCAAAAAATAGAACAAATGACAGAGAGGGAGGATGGATGAGTAGCTGACCACAGCAGAGACATGAAACAATCTTTCAGACATAAAACTCTGTGTATAATGTGCTGACAGAGCGTTGCTACTGCCAGAACGCCTGCTCTCTCTCTGAGAGGGAGGATAGCTAATAGCAGGTCTACTTTCTATATAAATCCAGACTAAATTCACTTTCCTTAAATACGCACACACCCTTGAAACTACATACATGCTGTACACCTGAATGCTGCACCAGCCAAGAGCCATTTATCTCAAATTATAGTCATTTATCGCAGCTTTTATCTCCTTCAGATGTTGAAACACCAACTCAGCTCAGTTTTTTTCCAGCTTTCATGCCCAATCTGAGAAGTTGTGCAAGCTACCGACATGATTTCACCATGAAGATTGGAAGACGGATTATGGTTTATTCTCTGCATTTTTATCGGACTAACAATTTCACAATTAACTAAATATAGAGCTGAGCTGTGTGATAGAATCTGTTGAGGTTTAACTTTAGAACTGTTTTTCTGTCTGTGTGCTTCCTGACCTGGAAGACGTATTCACCGGGCCGGAGGTCTGTGATGTCGATCCACTGGCAGTCGATGTCGTGGCGGTAAGTGTCCCAGCAGCCCACCGAGATGCCCTGCTGCCCCATGTTGTAGCAGGCGTAGCGTTTATGGACCCCTGGCAGGAAAAAACAGTTGAAACACATTTTATTGTATTTCATTTATTGGTTTTGTTTGACAGGGACCATGCATAGAATAGCTTCTATACCAGGGTTAGCTAAATAGCTAATTTTCACCTGTAGTCCCTGGGCAGGATGTTCAAGCACAGTAAACACACAGACAAGATGAAAAGACAACAGGATTAACATTACAAGTAAAAGAAAAAAACTAAGTGAAAAACAAAGATCAATGATCACAAGCTTGATTGTCTTTCAGCCATGTCTTCAAAGACTTTTTAAAACTTTTAAAACTTAAAGAGTCTCTGATATGGAGTGGGAGTGAGTTCCATTTTCTAGTTGCTTGATATGAAAATGCTGATTGGCCAAAAGTGGTCACACATGAGGAGAGATAAAAACAGATAAAAACAGATAAAAACAGAAGGCTGCTGTCAGTCTCTGTGGATCTGACTCTCTACCGCCAGACCAGATCTTTTTCTGGGAACTTACAAATCAATAGAAAGGCTCTGAGCTGCAGAAAGCTGTCTGGTTTCATGAAGCCAGGATCCATTGAGGCTTGGCTCCATGATGTTACAGCCTGCCGCTCACTCTGAATGCTCATTATGGGATTCTGGCTTTGCACTTTTATGTATTCTTGTTTGTCACGATTCTGCTCTCGCATCCAGATTTTTTTTCCCACCAGAAGCAGATTTATGTGACATTAATGTGTGATCATGTCTCACCATCAGGGCAGTAGGTGTCCTCCAGGCAGAAGCTGGCCTTGTGGCCTTCAGCCACCTTGGTCCCATTCAGCGTCAGCAGGTCGTAGTGGGTGAACACCTCGATGCTGTGGTAGTGTCTGAGGACCAAGGTTATTAGAGTTAGTATTAGTATTATTATAGTTATAGTAACGAAAACTAACGAAATAACCAAAACTAGAATTCAAAAAACATTTTCGTTAACTGAAATAAAAATAAAAATGAGAGTTTTTAAAAAACGATAACTAACTGAAACTGTATTTTGTGGTTACAAAACTAACTAAAACTAACAATTTTAGAAATAAAAATTCACTAAAATTATAGTGAAAATGTCCTTAGTTTTCGTCTTTGTCAACTTTTTTCATACGTAAACCTTTTTGGTTGATATGAAATCTATTTCATCTATCTGGTTTTATAACTTTATAAACTTATTGGGGCTGAGATGGATCAGACAAAGGAAATAAAGGAAACATTTATTGTGACCTTATTGAATCTGGCACCCAAAAATACCCCATTACACAACAACTACAACTAATAAAAACTAAACTACAACTAATAAAAACTAAACTAAAACTAATCAAAACTAAACTAAAACTAGTCAAAACTAAACTAAAACTAGTAAAAACTAAACTACAACTAATAAAAACTAAACTAAAACTAATAAAAACTAAACTAAAACTAGTAAAAACTAAACTAAAACTAGTAAAAACTAAACTACAACTAATAAAAACTAAACTAAAACTAATAAAAACTAAACTAAAACTAATAAAAACTAAACTAAAACTAGTAAAAACTAAACTAAAACTAATAAAAACTAAACTAAAACTAGTAAAAACTAAACTAAAACTAGTAAAAACTAAACTAAAACTAAGCATTTTCCAAAAAATAAAACTAATCAAAACTAGCAAACTCACTCTAAAAACTAATTAAAACTAACTGAAATTGACAACGAAATTAAAACTAAAACTGATGAAAAATTAAAAACTATTATAACCTTGCTGAGAACCAGATTTATATGAGAAGAAAGTCAAGAAAGGAGTCAAAGAAAAACAGAAAGACAATTAACTTTGCTGCTATTTCGGTAACACCTACATCATCCTGTAAAAAAAGAAGCCCTTCCTTGTGTTTATGTGAAATATAGCAGCCATAAATCCTGACACGTTGTTGTGAAGGCGTCAAACAGACACGGCAGCGATTGTAAAAACACAAGTGGTCAGATAGATATCAGTTTGGTGTTGCCTTTCTCTCATTACCAAACCGTTCCCAGAGCAGACTTGTAACAGACTGAGCATGTGTTTGCTGGTGGAGGCAGTGATTGTCTGGTGGTGACAGAAACAGAGCCGAGCCTCGTTTAGGACTCAGAACCACAAGAACCGCTGAGATAAGAAGAGAGCAGTCATGCTCTGACTCTAACAACTGGGTGACCAGTGAGGAGGATGTTTATTGTAAACAAAGATTGGGTTTATTGTGTTAAATAACAGACTTTTATGTTTGTCTGGTTATTTATAGTCCAGATCGCAAAAAATATCTCTGCACTGTAATCCCTTTTTACTCGCCAATTCAAACGTTCCCATTCATCTTTCGCTGCAGTCATTAAGTTTTTTGACCTCTGCTAGTTTTTCTGGTCGTCTTTTTTCCCGTGCCACCTCATAATGATGGCCAGCCGGAGCCATGGAGGAGGTTCTGAGCCATGGAGGAGGTTCTGAGCCATGGAGGAGGTTCTGAGCCATGGAGGAGGTTCTGCAGCTTCTCATTCCCAACCAAACCCAGCAGCAGCTAAATCACCACATAGTTCCTCCCTATCTACCCGAGGCGTAAAATCAGCAGCTGCTGGTTCAAATGAAACCTGAAGACTCCTTTAGTGAGTCTGAGGAACCTCCACAGCCTCCACATGAACTCATGGACCCCTGTTAGGTCCCCATGGGTCACAAATAACACAGTTTTTTTCCTTTTTTTCATACAATCAGTATTTAGCTCGATTTGGTTAATAATGGTACAACTACATGAAGTGAAGCTGAATGTCTCAACCATTTATCCATTACTTTTAGCTGTTTATCATTTGTTTTAAGCCTGATTATTAGAACTGTTTAGTTAGTGCTTTAAGCCAGTAGTTCTCAACCTTTTTGAGTCGTGACCCCCAATTTAACATGCATGTTGTCCATGACACCCGCTCACTGAACACAATCTCACACACACAGTTCAGATCACCAAAAAAGAAACAAAATGACCAAAAAAGACAAAAAATTACCAAAAAAGACACAAAATGACCAAAAAAGACAAAAATGAGCAAAAAAAGACACAAAATGTCCAAAAAAAAGACACAAAATGACTAAAAAAGACATTAAATGACCAAAAAGACTAAAACACATGAACACTTTAACACAGTGGAGACAGAGCTGACTTCCAAAATGATTTGGCGACCCCCAGAAATCATCTCGCGACCCCAATTGGGGTCCCGACCCCAAGGTTGAGAACAGCTGCTTTAAGCAACCGTTTCAGCTGCGTATCCAATAACATTCATATACTATTAACTGACTTATTTAACCACTTATCCATTGTTTTTAGCTGTTTTAACCATTTCTACATTGCTTAAGCTAAACATTCAAACAGTTTAGTTCAGTAGTTTAGCAGGCCATCCCTTTAATGCTACGTCAAGCTAACTTAGGGTGTCCATATTTGTAAACCACCATACTGGAACCTTTAAGTGTATGCATATTCATGCACACACCCATGGATGCACCTATGCATGCACCGTAGACGTTTAATTTAAAAAAAATGCTCTAACTGCAATGAAATGTCTACTATGGCAGCTATTCTCAACCTTGGGGTCGAGACCCCAATTGGGGTCGTGAGATGATTTCTGGGGGTCGCCAAATCATTTTGGAAGTCAGCTCTGTCTCCACTGTGTTAAAGTGTTCATGTGTTTTAGTCTTTTTAGTAATTTAATTTTTTTAATTTTGTGGGGTTTTTTTTTGTCATTTTGTGTCTTTTTTTGATCATTTTGTGTCTTTTTAGGTCATTTTGTGTATTTTTTTTTATCATTTTGTGGTCAATTTGTGTCTTTTTTGGTCATTTTGTTTCCTTTTTTTGGACATTTTGTGTCTTTTTTTAGTCATTTTGTGTCTTTATCTTGGTCATTTTGTGTATTTTCTGGTCATTTTGTGTCTTTTTTGCTCATTTGTGTCTTTTTTGGTCATTTTGTTTCTTTTTTGGGTGATCTGAACTGTGCGTGTGAGATTGTGTTCAGTGAGTGGGGGTCGCAGACAACATGGATGTTAAATTGGGGGTCGCGACTCAAAAACGTTGCGAACTACTGTACTATGGGGACGAACATCAACACACATGAATAAGATGGAGCTCATTGGATCCACACGAGTCTCAGCTTGTTCAGTGTTCACAGTTTATGCAATTCCAAGACTGTTTATGGACCCCAGTATGCAGAAATATTTAAATGCAATGAACACATTTTAATGCATGAGAAAAACTTTGTGGTTTTTGCCTTAAACTGCAGGCATCAGCTTAAAGAGTTGAGGTCAGAGGTCAGCTTTGCTAAAATATAAGCTAGATATCATAGAATCGTTGGTATTCTTTGAACTAAATCATTATTTCCTTTTAAAGCAGCAGCAGAAGCACCCCCTGGGTTTGAAGTTTCCCTGGTTGGGAATCAATACTAAACTAACTAACTGGTTCCAGTCTCACCTGTGACACTGGTGCCAGGTCCAGCTCTCTCTGGTGGCTCTTGGTCTGAAGTCTGCGCGGCCGAGGTTCATGATGCGTGAGGAGAAGCGCAGCAGGCGGCGGTGTCCGTAGGGCCAGGTCATCCTGGCAGCAGACGACGACAGGCAGTTCTCCTCGTTAGCGCAGGTGAGCAGGTGGAGGGGGCGGTCCTCCAGGTAGGCCGTCTCCTGGACCAGCTGGGCATCCAGGACCAGGTCAGGAGCAGCTGCAGGGGTCAAAGGTCACAGTTAACCCATAAGAACCCATGGTGACACGGGCGTAACAAAAACTTTAAATCTTCTAGAATCTCCCATATTCAGCTTTTTGCTTAATCTTAACTCATTAAGTCCCTTAGCAAGACTGTTTGCTGTGACAAGAAGTGACTTCTGCAAAATGTGGCTGTGACTGGAAACAGAAATGTGAAAAAGTAGCTAATTTCAAAAAAGCTTTTTTTTTTGTTACTAGGCTAAGTTTAAACCCATTTAACAATTCTAATCCGTTAATGTCCTGTATTGCATTTAACCTGTTTTGACCATATTTCCTGAACAAATTAATATAAAACAACAAAAGTAACAAAAATATCGCTGTGATGTATATGTCAGAAAAAGGCAAACGTTTCTATTAGCAGAAAATGTGTGTCTAGTTCATTTATTTTAAAATAAGAAATATCATCAACGCCCAATGAATCGTATAGGTCACATCACAGATCTTTGACATTTAGGGGTAGAATTTTTTTTTTTTTAAACATCAGAAATGTATATATCCCCCATAATGTTCCTTTAAGGATAAATATGTCTGGGTTCTTATGGGTTAAACTAAAAGAGAAGTCATGATGGCCAGTGAAAGAAATATCGTCCGTGCTGAAACCTGCCACCTAATTTACCCACAATGCAACTAAACTGCAAAGATACAGGTGTGTTATGATGAAGATAAGACTGTAGAGATCTGGTGAGTTCACTTCTTTCTAACTTAACACTCACACATTTATTTCCTTTTGGACTCTTTTGTCCCAAAGACGCTGATTCGTGAGTAACAAAAGGCTTAATGAACCTTTCTAGAGCAAAAACACAGCAAACAACTTGCAGTAACTACACAAAGAGATAAACTGAGAAAAACTGCTTTCAAGTTTTTTTAAAAACATTTTTAATATTAGGTTAGGGTTATAGGTAGGTGAGTGAACATGATGATGATGATGTCATTTTTATGCTCAAAAATCATGAAGATTTATTTGAACTTTGACACCAAAAAATGTAGTTACTGCACTGGTTTTGCTGTAAAAGCTTCTAAAAGTGAAGCATAAACAGAGTCTACTTTTTTGTTGTCTACTTTTGGCTTTTATATTTAGTTTTCAGTGAATAAACATTTTCCAATTGATTTTGTTATAAGTGTATTTAAAAGTGTTTAACAACTCGATTCAAAGATTGAATGTATTTTGACTTAATATTATAAAGTACTGTTATATTTTATATAACATTTTATATCATTTTTTATCTGAATTAAAGCAAAATTGAAACCTAAAATTTTGTCACAAGATAAAACAGACATTTTACATCTTAAAACCCACCTCTTCTCGTTGGCTTTTAACACCACGTAGAGTGTTGATTTTATGTTGATTTTATGATTTTTTGTTTTTATTGTATTCATGCATATTTTATTTTGTGCGGGCAGTACATTTTACATTTTATTTTATTTATTTTTATCCCATTTTTAATGTATTTTATCTTATTGCATCTTACTGATCTAATGTTTACTACATCTCTTTGTATTGTGTTATGTATTTATTGTTTGTGCAGCACTTTGGAAACATTGTGTTTGCTAAAATTGTGCTCTATAAATAAAGGGGATTGGATTGGATCAAGGAGTTCATTTTTATTTAGAACTCAATTTCCACCATAAACCTAACTACTGCAGTTAGTAATACTCCTCTAGACTTTGATGTGTAAAACTTGTGGAGTTCCTTTTGACCAACATTGCTCAACAAATATAAATGTGTGTGTGTGTGTGTGTGTTTTCTGGTTTCTTACTCTCTACACATGTGACTCCTGCTGCCCGGCCCTCTCCTCCTCTGGGACAGTAGACGTTTGTGTTTCTGCGACACTGCTGGATGGACATCTCAGTGCCGATGCAGTGAGTTCCACTCAGAACCACCTGAGCAGCGTCTGGAGAACCGGCCCAGTACCAGGTCTCCTGCAGGGACACAGGAACAGAGAGAGAACACTGAGGACCAGCAGCAATAAGACATGGGAGAACTGAAGGCTGCTAGAAACAAAGAAGTCACATTTTTTATAGCAACTATCAGTGCACATTATCACATTTTCCACTGCTTTTCACCGTTTTAAACTGCCTGTTAAATGTTCCCACTGGCCTTTCCATGCTCAGCTCTATTTTCAGTCTGTTTGCTCTGTGAATTTCTCCCGATCTCTCTCCGCCTCACTTTCCCTCTTTTATTTTCGGTGTGCTGGAAGTGGACGCTTGCAAAGCCTGTAATTACCTCAGGCCTCAGTAATAACACAGCACGGACACAAACAGCAGCAGGAGCGAGAGGAGAGGAGGAATAGAGGAGCAAGGAACAAAAGCTGAGAGCTTAAAGCTGCTGTGTTCCTGTTTACCTGGTGAGCTGTTGAAGCGAAGCCGAAGCCCAGCTGCCTACAGACCACCATGGCCTCGTTGATGCTCCAGTTCTCACTGCAGACGGAGCCCCAACGCCTCTGACCTCCGACCTCCATCAGCACCTCCACACGGCCCTCCGCCGGCTCCCTGCCTCCTGCCAGACGCACCTACAGGAGGAGGAGGAGCAAGTGATTTCTACTGCTGAACATCTGTCTGTACAGCTTTTGTAATTTTCCATTTTTTTTGAGACACTGAATTTAAAGTCTTCCATAAATGTAAGCCATAATCATTATAATTAGAAGAAATGAAATGAATTAAGACATGAAATGTTTCATTCTGTGTGTAATGGACCAACAAAATATGTTATTTCCACTTTTTGAATGGAATTACTGACATAAATAAAATGTTCTATGATATGCTCCTGTAAACATTAGAATCCAAGAATTATTTTGGCCACTTTGGATAATTGTGTAATATAAATCTACAGCACTAATGGTTATTATAAAGTGTTACCAAATATGGTTGTAGAATGGTTTTACTTATGACTATACTTGAGTCAATGTGCTCAGTTATGAAACACCACTAAATTATTATTTTTTATTCGACATGAATAAACATTTCTCTGATATTCTAACGTATTGAGAAGCACCTGTATATGTATGTGTGTGTGTGTGTGTGTGTGTGTGTGTCTGACCGTGGCCTGCGTGCCGGTGTTGGGCGTGTTGCAGCGGACGGCTACGTCCTGGTTGTGCTTGCAGCTGTAGAGCGGGACGGGTCTGTAGGAACACTCAGTGATGGACGTCTCCCTGCCGGTACACTGCACACTGTTCATGTGGATGGGGCCCGTACCTGCAGGAGAACAGGAGGAGGAGGAGTTATTGATTGATTGATTGATTCATGTGAGTCAGCAGCCATCAGACACATGCACAAAGACACACGACACATAAACCAGCTGTTCTCAACCTGGGGGTCGGGACCCCAATTGGGGTCGCGAGATGATTTCTGGGGGTCGCCAAATCATTTTGGAAGTCAGCTCTGTCTCCACTGTGTTAAAGTGTTCATGTGTTAATGAATTTTAGTCTTTTTTTTGGGGGGGGGTCATTTTGTGTCTTTTTTGGTAATTTTGTTTCCTTTTTTTGGTAATTTTGTGTCTTTTTTTTGTCATTTTGAGTCTTTTTTTGTCATTTTGTGTCTTTTTTGGTAATTTTGTTTCCTTTTTTTGGTAATTTTGTGTTTTTTTTGTCATTTTGTGTCTTTTTTGGTAATTTTGTGTCTTTTTTTGGGTCATTTTGAGTCTTTTCTGGTCATTTTGTGTCTTTTTTGGTCATTTTGTTTCCTTTTTTTGGTAATTTTGTGTCTTTTTTTGTCATTTTGTGTCTTTTTTGGTAATTTTTTTTCTTTTTTGGGAATTTTGTGTCTTTTTTTTGGGTCATTTTGAGTCTTTTCTGGTCATTTTGTGTCTTTTTTGTCATTTTGTGTCTTTTTGGTATTTTTTTTTCTTTTTGGGTCATTTTGTGTCTTTTTTTGGGTCATTTTGAGTCTTTTCTGGTCATTTTGTGTCTTTTTTTGGTCATTTTGTTGTCATTTTGAGTCTTTTTTGGTCATTTTGTTTCCTTTTTTTGGTCATTTTGTTTCTTTTTTGGGTGATCTGAACTGTGCGTGTGAGATTGTGTTCAGTGAGCGGGGGTCATGGACAACATGCATGTTAAATTGGGGGTCGTGACTCAAAAAGGTTGAGAACTACTGGTCTAAAGAACCTGGTCCTGCAGCTCCAGATGTCCACAGAGACAGATTCAAAGCCCAGACGTGATCGGACCTCTGATGTGGCTCTGAAGCTGAGTTTAGCCAGAGAGCTTCTGTCTAAATTACTGTACACTCTGCTGCACACCAGAGCACGCTTTATACACCAAAATAGATCCAACATGGAGGAAAATCTTTGAAGACATCTCTGTTTTTTGTAGGTGTGTGAGGCCCAGGCTGAAGCCCTATAATTTACCCCTAAATAGCTAATGATGTCATCAAGTCTTCTCTCCTCTAACTGCCTTCACTTCTCTCCTGCAGAACACAGTTTATCTCTTATATGTTTCACTCAACTGGTAAAGTGGCCTGAGACATTAAAAGCCACAGGGCTCCATCTCGTTCATTATTCAGACATAACTGCAGCATAGCACCTCCTTTAATAGAGCTCTAAAAGTAACACTCAAATGAATTTCCATGAATGACTTCATTAAGTGAAGGGGAGAGAAGGAAACGCTGCCACCATTACAGGACATGCTATGTGCCTGTTTGGGCAGAAAGATAATGGGAGGAAATGAACGTGATTACAGAGTGAGAGAGGTGCGGCGAGGGAAAAAAAAGGACAATAAGCGAGTGTGTGAAAGTGGGGTCTATTTCCTAGGAAAATGTTTAACTCTATTATTGCGAGACAATTTAGCGGCTAAATTCTCGTGGCCACAACAAAAGAACGGAGCCAAAGTAATGACAGTCTCTGGAGGTTTGGTCCTGCTGGCGGCTGATTGCCTGACATCCTCATTTCAAAGCTTTTCACACACAACAGGTTTATTTAGACAACAACACATGCCATTGTTTGGCTCGCTGGAACCTCCTAGCATAGTTTACACTGGTATAATTGGTCATGGGTAGAGTTCCTCCACAATCAGAAGTAGAAGTAGAAGCTGTAAACATGTGCTCGGGGTTTATTTGTCTGCTTGGTTGTTGGAGCGCTGCGTTTAGCAACTGATATTTAGGCTGAGAAGTGTTTAGTCTAAAGCAGCTGTTCTCAACCTGGGGGTCAGGACCCCAATTGGGGTCGCGAGATGATTTCTGGGGGTCGCCAAATCATTTTGGAAGTCAGCTCTGTCTCCACTGTGTTAAAGTGTTCATGTGTTCATGTGTTTTGTCTTTTTTTGGTCATTTTGTGGTTTTTTTTTTGTCATTTTGTGTCTTTATTTAGTCATTTTGTGTCTTTCCTGGTCAAATGTGTCTTTTTTTTGGTCATTTTGTGGTCAATTAGTGTCTTTTTTGGTCATTTTGTTTCCTTTTTTTAGTCATTTTGTGTCTTTTTTTGTCATTTTGTGTCTCTTTTTGGTATTTTTTTTCTTTTTTGGGTTATTTTTTTTTCTTTTTTTGGTCATTTTGTGTCTTTTTTAAGTCATTTTGTGTCTTTTTTTAGTCATTTTTTTCTTTTTGGGGTTATTTTGTTTCTTTTTTTGTCAATTTGTGTCTTTTTTGGTCATTTGTGTCTTTTTGGTCATTTTGTGTCTTTTTCTGGTCATTTTGTGTCTTTTTTTGGTCATTTTTTGGGTGATCTGAACTGTGCGTGTGAGATTCTGTTCAGTGAGCGGGGGTCGCGGACAACATGCATGTTAAATTGGGGGTCGCGACTCAAAAAGGTTGAGAACTACTGGTCTAAAGGATCACAACTGATTCAACGTTGGTCCCATTCAACACATGAAGGGTTATCAGATCTGTAGCAGGGCCTTTTTTTGATGACAAATAAAGAGCCAGTTATAGTTTAAACATACAGATGTCTCCCACCATGACTTCACTAGCCGTGGTCAGTGAACGCATCACTGGAAGAGCACCAGAAAGACTTCAGAGTGACTTTATGTACAGTGTGTGTGTCTGTTTATTTATCTCACCCTGTCCCAGCAGAGCCTTGGTCAGCGCCTCCTTGGCCGTCCCGAAGCCCAGCTCTCTGCACACCACGCTGGCTGCAGCCACGTCCCACAGGTGGTCACACACGGTGCCCCACTTCCCCTCCTTCAGCACCTCCACACGGCCCTCCCCGACCCGGGGCCCCGCCTTCAGACGCACCACAGGCTGACGGGACAAACAAAGAGTTGAGGGGCAATAAGAAGGTGTGTGAATTGATCTTAAATCTTATACACTACTGGTCAAAAGTTTTAGAACACACCACCTTTTATTGGAATGATAAAATTTAATTGAAAATGATGCAGTTTAATGTCTCAGTCTACTCTGAAATGAATGCACATTTAAAATTCTTTATTGAGCATGATAGTGTTTTGAAAATAAAAAAAAAGATTCAAAATCACATTTTATGTTGAACTAAAGGACTAAAAAAAGACACAAAATGACTAAAAAAAGACACAAAATGACTAAAAAAGACACAAAATGACTAAAAAAAGACACAAAATGACTAAAAAAGACACAAAATGACTAAAAAAAGACACAAAATGACTAAAAAAGACACAAAATGACCAAAAAAAGACACAAAAAGACTTACAAAGACATGAAAAGAATTAAAAAATGGACAAAATAGCCCAAGACTCCATAGAGTTAAGTTGTTAACCCATTTCTTGTTCCCTGAAAAAGGCCTACTTGTATAATTCTGAAATGTACATTATTTTCCAGTTTTGGTTAAGCTTACCTTTTTTTATTTACCTCTGGCAGTTCACCACTTACCTTTGGACCCTTTCAAGCTGTTCATTTGACTTGAACTGCTTGAATTTCAATAAAAAATGGAAAAAAAATTGGGGTGTTCTAAAACTTTTGACCGGTAGTGTACTTTTAAATGTCGTCTGAATGTGGATTTTTTCCATTTCTGATTCTCCAATGACCGTGAAGTCATGCAAGAAAAACAATTTTTTTTCAAGAATTCAAGATAACACAGAGTGAGTAATTGCAATATAAATAGTCATTAATATTTCTTTAAAAAGATACCTAAATATTAGACGAAATGTCTTGTTTACATACAGTTTTCGTACAGATTTAACAAAATCTAACATGTTCATTAGTGAGCTTTAGAAGAAGAGAATTTGCTACTTTTGACCAGTTGATAGTTGCTTCACATGCACTATTTGCGTATCCATCTTCTCAGCTGTCTCTCAAAGCATTTCTTGATCTTGCACGATATGTACGAATTAAACAAACAAGATATAACATGTTCATTAGTAAAAATGACTTTGGACAAAGCCATGCTAATGTTAGCTGGTATTGAAGCTAAGCTAACTGCCTCCATCATACACTCTATATAAAGGTGGATGGTCCGACAGCTTCCCAAAACTGAAGCCAAAACATCTTGGTCGCCCCCTGGTGGCTGGCTGCAGTGTAGCTCATAAAACCCGCCCCCTCCATGATAGCGAATGGGAAATGGGCCAAACTAATAAAGCAAAGGAAATGTCAAATTTTACATAGTTCCTATCAATTAACTGTATGTGTTAATTTCAACCTGGTCTCACAGAAATCCGTGAAATAGCCACGGATTTCACTTAACTCAAAATCCGTGGAATAGCCACGGAATCACTCAAATTTCCGTGAAACTGACACGGATTTGGCTACAATGCAAGTTAATGCAAGTTAATGACAATGCAAGTCATATCCCGTGGCTATTCCAACATACAAAGTGATTATGTACATTCACTGAGTGAATATTTAGAAAATAAAACATAAATTTCTCGCTAGAAATGTGATCAAAATCCATTTTTATGCAGAAACTAAGTCAAAATATAGATTTTTCACTAAAAATGAGAGAACTGTCCGCCATGTTTTTTGTTCTGACCGCCGGGACCTTGAAAGTCACGTGACTTGGAACAAACCAATAGGAACAAATATCCATGGAATAGCCACGGGATATGACTGTCATTAACTTGCATTGTAGCGAAATCCGTGTCAGTTTCACGGAAATTTGGCTATTCCACGGATTTTGAGTTAAGCGAAATCCGTGGCTATTTCACGGATTTCTGTGAGACCAGGTTCGTTAATTTTGCCTGATATGTTTGGTTTAAATGAATAATTTGATGCTATAAAAGATGGGTATAACTTGCGCATCTCTGGCTTCAAATGCACAAGATGGCCGCTCCCGTATCTGGGATTTTTTGGCTTCACTTTTGACAGGTAAGTCAGTTTTGGCAAGAGCCAAATGAGTGTATGGAAGTGTTCATTATCTATATTTTGCAGACTGACCGGCGTGGCGGGAGGTGCAGGCGCTCTGCCGTAGCGTGTGAACTGGTATCCGAGGACGCAGCGGACCACGGCGTGCATGCCGTTACTGCAGGGGGCGCTACTCCTGGGGAGGGACAGCTGGGCCTGGCACTGAGACAGAGACACCTCCGAGCCTTGACACTGCACCTTCTCCACCCAGTAGCCCTTCTTACCGATCTGAGTCCTCAGCCTGGAGGAGGAGGAAGTGAAGGAGGAAGTGAGAGACAAAAGAGGTATATTTGTGATTCATCACATTATTAATGATCTTTGAAACACAAGTTGTGTGATTCATAAAGCAGATCTTACCTGGAGGACGGATCAGCTAACTTGGAGTCCCACAGTTTCCTGAAACAAGAGAACATAGTTTCAGCTTTGCATCTTTACATCCAGTAGACTTAACCAGCTATTCTCAACCTTGGGGTCGGGACCCCAATTGGGGTCGTGAGATGATTTCTGGGGGTCGCCAAATCATTTTGGAAGTCAGCTCTGTCTCCACTGTGTTAAAGTGTTCATGTGTTCATGTGTTTTAGTCTTTTTGGTCACTTAATACCTTTTTTTGGTCATTTTGTGTCTTTTTTTGATCATTTTGTGTCTTTTTTAGTCATTTTGTGTCTTTTTTTATCATTTTGTGGTCAATTTGTGTCTTTTTTTAGTAATTTTGTGTCTTTTTTTGATAATTTTGTGGTCAATTTGTGTCTTTTTTGGTCATTTTGTTTCCTTTTTTTGGTAATTTTCTGTCTTTTTTTTGTCATTTTCTGTCTTTTGGGTAATTTTGTTTCTTTTTTGGGTCATTTTGTGTCTTTTTTATTATTTTGTGGTCAATTTGTGTCTTTTTTGGTCATTTTGTTTCCTTTTTTTGGTCATTTTGTTTATTTTTTGGGTGATCTGAACTGTGCGTGTGAGATTGTGTTCAGTGAGCGGGGGTCGTGGACAACATGCATGTTAAATTGTTGGTCGCGACTCAAAAAGGTTGAGAACTACTGGACTAAACAACCAGCTGTCCTATAGTACACTCCCACAGTCACATCTTTTCTCATCAATCATACTCTCTTCCCTTCCTTACTCTTCCATTCTGTCTATCAAACCTCAAATAAACAAACTGAGAGTGATGAAGGAGACACAACATGCTGGGAAGGGCGTAGGGATAAACACAGCTCTCATGTACGGGACGGCAGATTTACAATAACGGATCACATAACTCCCTCTTTCTTCCTTTCTTTCCTCTCAAACCACCACCTTCTTGACATGACTTTTTTTTAGATCTTCCATTTCTACATTCATGGGTATTTCTGTTTCAGTGTTTGTCCATAAGTCTACAGTGGATGTCTGGTTTGGGGCATCAATGTGGAAAAAAAACTATAAATGTGAATAAGCCACTATACATTAATCCTGCTGGAGCAGCCTGACTGAGGCCTGCCAACTCCAACAAGAGCTCTAAACTGTCTTTCCTTAAACTACAGTCACATTCAAACAAGAGTAAGAGTGTATAATAATATATACAGAATGAGGCCCCCTACAGCTGGGCACACACACACACACACACACACACACACACACATTACATTACATTACATGTCATTTAGCAGACGCTTTTGTCCAAAGCGACTTACAATAAGTGCATTTAACCTGATGGTACTAGACATAGACCACAGGAATCAAGTAAGAACACACACACGCACGCACACACACAAACACACACACACATACTACGCTAAGATCTAAAAAAGTGAAGAGAAAAAAAAGCACAAATTCAATAAAAAGAATGATTCACAAACCAGGCAGAGTCTGGGAAGTGTCCCTCTGTGACACACACACACACACACACACACACAGACACACACACACACACACACACACACACACACACCAGAGCTGACCACCACATGGACCAGTGTGGTCACCAGTGTGACCACAGACAGGTGCGGGGTGACTGACGCCCTTCATGAATGCGCCTGAATTAAATGAGTCACAGCACCAAGTATAGAAGAGAGGAGAAGCGTTTACTGTACAACCAGATTCATGATGCAATTAAATATTTGGCGACCTAAAACGGGACATGTTTCCTCTCCAGGAGAACCCCAGTATCCTGGTAATCCACAGCTTATTATGCACAGTCCCAATATTAGATGAGAAATGTGTTTGAGGCTGGAGGGGCCTATAAGGAAAGCCACAATAGGAACCAGACACACTGCTGTATGGAACAAAATATCTGCTTCTTTAGCTGCTAATAGTTGCCAATGTCCAGACATATAAATCCACCAACTCCACTCAGTTTACTGACTCGAGGAGTCTATACTGGTGTATATTTATATATGGAAATATTGATGAGTGCAGCTTTAAGTGTACTTTTTTGGAGGAAAATATTGTGCTCTTTTGCAATACGGCATTGCGGAATGAAGTGGAAGGAGATGAGCAGCAAAGTTTATGATTTTATGATTTTTTGTTTTTATTGTATTCATGCATATTTTGTTTTGTGCAGGCAGTACATTTTACATTTTATTTTATCTATTTTTATCCCATTTTTAATTTATTTTATCTTATTGCATCTTACTGTTCTATTGTTTACTACATCTCTTTGTATTTTGTTATGTATTTATTGTTTGTGCTTTGGAAACCTTGTGTTTGCTAAAATTGTGCTCTATAAATAAAGTGGATTGGATTGGATTGGAAAGTAACACACTACACATGGCTTATGTTCAACATGAATTCAAAACAATAACTTTTTCTCACTGCAGAGATTCTACATGCTCACAACGTTGTTCTGCATTTTGCTCAACATGATTCTATTACTGTAGGAGTTAATGAGAGGTGATACGGTCCTTTATTATTATTACGGTCCTTTATTATTATTCTTAGTGTTGGTCGTCCGTCGTCTTTAACGCTGTAACGCTTCTGTTACTAGCTACGAAGGTTCAGATCTGGATCACTGGGTCCCCCATCATGTCTTCATTCTTCTTCTCTACCTTCCTTCCTTCTTTTGTTCTATTTTTATGTAGCAAGACACATAAAATGGTATATCTGAACAGCAAAATCCATCTAAAAGAGTTTAGATGTCAATTCCTGTTTGTATTCAAAAAATGTTTAAATGAAGGCAGGGTATTTATAACTTAAGGGGGTTAATGCTAATGTTTGAAACTCAGAAAGTCAGAACTAATCTCAAATACAGATGTGTCAGTTTTGGGTGTAAAATTATGGATTAATGGACTAAATGATGAAATAAAGATCTGTAACTCTATGTTGGTTTTCAAGAAGACTTTAAAATCTAAAATTATCAAGGGTTACAATGAAATTTGATTGAATTAGATTTTTCAGTTGAAGGTATCATGTGTTTTGTAACAATGTGAATTACTCAGTTAATGTAATGTATATAATGTAATGTATATAATGTAATGTATATAATGTAATGTATATGCATGTAGATAGTTCAGGAGAGGCAAAAATAAGCCTTTAGTGGCTTCAGCCTGTTCCTTTTTCGGTTGCTGTCTGATGGATTCTTTTGTAAAAAACATGATTTTATTTTGTTGTCTTTGTTTTGTTTGTTTTTGTGTAGCTGAGAAGTGCAGATGCAAATAGTTCTATGCATGTATGAGTTGTGATGACATTAGCTTG
This sequence comes from Centropristis striata, assembly GCF_030273125.1. Taxonomy (NCBI): domain Eukaryota; kingdom Metazoa; phylum Chordata; class Actinopteri; order Perciformes; family Serranidae; genus Centropristis; species Centropristis striata. Next base: position 716,918 of record NC_081517.1, on the reverse strand, counting down.
CGGGCGTGAGTTTATCTGTGTGAGCCTGCACAGTTTAAATGCTTCATAATGGCGTTGAATCAAAATGTGAGAGGCAGACTGTAAGGGGGTGTTAGTTGCTGGTTGGGAGGTGGTGGGGGAGGGAGGAGGAGGTGGGGGAGGGAGGAGGAGGTGGGGGAGGAGGGAGGAGGAGGTGGGGAGGAGGAGGAGGAGGAGGAGGAGGTGGGGAGGAGGGAGGAGGAGGTGGGGGGGAGGGAGGAGGAGGTGGGGAGGAGGAGGGAGGAGGAGGTGGGGAGGAGGAGGAGAGAGTGCTACCCATATAATTGCCTGCTCTGTTGGCAGTGTCTGCTGTGCGGTCGAGCAGTAGCATGTTGGTTCACACACACCAGACATGGAAATATGCACGTACATATCAACTTTCCCTGCCTTGCCTCAGTAAAAACAAAGCTCTTTAAAAACCCCAGCGTCGTTACGACTGGATGCTGGGAAACAAGGAGCAAGTGATGTAAGTCTCTGTGAACTGGGAACTTTTATGAGCATCACTTCACTTCACAGGACGAGAGGCATGTTCTCCTGGTTTACACTCCTCAGTCGTCCTGCTGAGAGCTGAAACACGCTGGATGCTGATCTTTGTCAGGTCGGAAACACAAGCTGAAGTTGAGTTAAGGATCTCCCAGTTTTATAAGGAGATTTAAAGGGAGGGAAGTACACCACAGCATCAAGCCTCAGGCACAACAAACAGGTTGTGACCGCAGCACTGCTGAGTCCTTTTAACCAGGAGAAGATTTTCTTACTTCTCAGGAACCTCAGCTCGATGCCAGGTTTTTTATGCAACCCTGACCACACAATACCATAAGCCACACTGTTGGGAGGATCTGACTGTCAGTAAAGCAGAGATAACCTGTCATTATACTGCATGAATGCAAAGCTGGCTGACTGGAACAATCGGCTCACTCAGGAGACTCCAGGTTGCCACACTGGCTCCACAATTGCCTCTAAATCAGCCTTCACGGGAAACTCAAAGGGCATGACAGCGATGTACTTTCCATGAAATGTGGGTCTTAACATAATTGCCACAAAGGCATAAAAAGGTTTTTTTTTAAGCCATAAGCTGAGGAGGGGACGAGGCGCAGGGGGTTAAAGTAAATCAGAAGAAGTGAAGTTACTGTGTGGACGTGATGAAACGCTGGAAAACGGCTTTAGAGCCTTTTGTAAGCGCAGCAAAGTGGAGCAGTATTTAAGCAGCTGTAAAAATGCGCTGAGCAACTTAACAGGCCGAGACAAAGGCAGTCACACATAAAAAGATAAATAAGAAAAAACAACCACATGGCCAGAATGGGAAGTGCTGACACAGCAAAGGGGGTGAAGCAGGTTCAGTCAAGAGAATATTCTCGTGGATCTCTCAGACCATAATTACAGCTGCTCCAGTGGAGAACAAACCCCAAAGAAGAGCAGGCATGGACCACAGCAGCACAGTGGTAGGACCAGGAGGATGAGATGTGACTCTTATCATGTGAGCATCAACATAAACAAGAGGCTACGGCCACGCTAGCAGCTGTTTCAGGCTAACAGAGCTCTGAGATCAACCTTTAGAGGTATCGTTGGAGTCTGCTGCTGTGGGGCAGTAGTTCTCAACCTTTTTGAGTCGTGACCCCCAATTTAACATGCATGTTGTCCGTGACCCCCACTCACTGAACACAATCTCACACGCACAGTTCAGATCACCCAAAAAAGAAACAAAATGATCAAAAAAAGAAACAAAATGACCAAAAAAAGACACGAATGGACCACAAAATGATAAAAAAAAGACACAAATTCATCAAAGAAGACACAAAATTACCAGAAAAGACACAAATTGACCAAAAAAAGACACAAGATGACCAAAGAAAAGATACAAATTGAGCAAAAAAGACACAAAGTGACCAAAAAAGACACAAAATTACCCAAAAAGACACAAAATGACAAAAAAGACACAAAATTTCCAAAAAAAAAAGACACAAAATGTCAAAAAAGAAACAAAATGACCAAGAAAGACACAAAATGATCAAAAAAGACACAAAATGACCTAAAAAGACACAAAATGACCAAAAAAGACACAAAATGAACTTCCAAAATTATTTGGCGACCCCCAGAAATCATCTCGCGACCCCAATTGGGGTCCCGACCCCAAGGTTGAGAATAGCTGCTGTGGGGGAACACTCATACATATGATATGCCATACCTTTGATGGGAAAAATCTTTAGTAGTCAGCACAACAACAAGTGTATGTGAAAGCTAGCTAATATTTATACTAGAATAGGACGTCTCTGCAATACTGTTTTGTCTTTTGGCCATTTCAGTACTACGGTCATGACCGAAATTAGCACTTTGCTGGTTGCTAGCTAACTGCTTGCAAATTAAGATCTTTTGCTTCATGACATCAACATACCAACATGTCAAAGAGCTGCTGTGTGAGTAGTTGTACTGAAAACAAGACAAAAAGTCTCCTTTTATATTACCAGGTTTAAAAGATACCATCTAATATATTATACCTGTATGGGGATGATTCTAGGACAATCAGGTTTCTGTAATATCGCCTTCCACTCACCAGAAAGGGCTTCAAATCGTCCACCATGTTGGCTTCATCTTCTTTAGTCAAAATGTATGTCAAGGTTGTGAATTTAGCTTTAAAGGAGGAAGAACCTCATTTCACTGAAGACTTTATAGAATACACTCCCTATCTAGAACACGCTGTCTGTGAAATGTGGTCATACACTTTTAAAGTATTAGACAAATTGAAGCTTTGACCTGATGATTGCAATGAAAAGTTATGGGATCATTCAGGTTATTACTATTATTCATGCGGGGAATGTCGACACCAAATTTCATGGCAATAATCAAAATGTCCTTAACCTTAATGTGGTGCTACAAGAAAAGTCCTCAAGCTGGTTTCATCCTTCATGGACCATGAATGTTCTAAATGTCGTAGCTATACCTCCAGTGTTTGTGGAGACAGCTCAGTCTGGTGTACAGGCCAACTGACCCACATTTCTGCTTGAGTGGCAAAAACAAATGGCTAATGTTGCTTAGTGGACAAAATTTGCCATAAGTTCTACCTCTGAAAAACTTTTTAAAAAGCACAGTCACTAACATAAATATATGTTTGAGATGCCAATAACCTACTTCTTCATGTAAAAAATAAACAAAACAAAATGTCTCCCATCCCAGATGTTTACTGTCTGAGAGGAATGGCTGCTCCACTCGTCTCCCACGTAGTCGGGTGGAGGCTGACAGAAAACAAACAACATTCTCTGGCTGCTCCAGTCTTTACACAAGCTGCTCGTCGCCTCTTGGCACAGAAATATGTTTCTCTAGACAACTCTGAAGTGTTTTTCAGTGTTGTCGTTCATATTAGCATTAGATTTAGAAGGTTAGCATGGTGGCCAACCAGCTAACCACCATCTTCAAAGGACTTCAAAGGTCTACTTGAGGAAATAAAGGCAGCCATTCAAGCTAGTTCTAAAGTTGAGCTTCTCTCACAACGCTGCATGTGAAGAAGATAAGACAGCTAGAGATAGTTCTTCACTGCTAGCTGTGGCCGTGGTGGTGAACGGGGCAGCTGAGGAGAAGCACAGCAGGACACCAGGGGTAATTATTGAGGACATGGAGACAGATGGTGCAGCAGCTAGCGGTCAACAGCCGTCCTGTTAGCCATAAAAAGACCTCTGTGGGCAGACAGACGGACACACAGACGGTTATGTTTGCGTGTTCACAAGCGTGTGAGTGTATTTGCGTATTTATTTGTATGTGCATGTGGATTCTGGACATAGTTTTGCAAGGTCTTGTAAGATGTTATGTGATGAAGGTGGAGGCAGGATGTAGCAGCATGAGTATGTTAGTGAGGTTTTATATGTGTGTAGAGCAGGGGTCTCAAACTCGCGGCCCACGGGCCAATTGCGGCCCTCGTGACGATGTTTTGTGGCCCCCACCTTGATATGAAAGTTTATGTGAATTTTATATGAATGGCACTTTACCGTTTGTGTGTGGAAGGTCCCTTTAGTTACTTTTTTGGTACTTTTGTGTCTTTTTATTTGGTAATTCTGTATCTTTTTTGTAATTTTGTGTCTTTTTTTAAATAATTTTGTGTCTTTTTTTAAATAATTTTGTGTCATTTTTGATAATTTTCTGTTTTTTTCTGTCATTTTGTGTCTTTTTTTGGTCATTTTGTGTCTTTTTTTTGGTCATTTTGTGTCTTTTTGGGTCATTTTTTGTCTTTTTTTAAGTAATTTAGTTTTTTTCTGTCATTTTGTGTCTTTTTTTAGTAATTTTGTGTATATATTTTTGGTCATCTTGTTACTGCCTCCCGCGGCCCCCAGGAAATTTGAGTTTGAGACCCCTGGTGTAGAGGCTCTGAAGGTTTGAGAAGGTGCTATGGCTAAAGTTAGAAGGATGAGCTGGATTTATAGAGATTTCAGCGTAACAACCTGACAATGAGCATGGTTTGTGTTTGCTGGTTGTGAAAAATAACAAATATACAGCTTGAGTCCTGCTTCTTTTCCTACTTAGTCTCTATATACTAGTTTAACTCAGTGGGTTTCCTGTCTGCTAAACTTAATGTCCCTTACGCTACTACTGAGTGAAATATTAGCATATCAGCAGCTTCTATGCAAGAACTAGCTAACGAACTAACTAGCTAACGAATAAAACATAATTTCTCTCCATTAGAAAGACAATCTGTTTAAACTCTATACTAATAGGTTCCCAGTTTGGTTAAGCCTCACTGGCACCACTATCGCCATTTGAGCTGATATGTTAAATGTGTTAGCAAACAGTTGCCTAATTTTACATTCACAAATACGGTGCAACATTATAATTAACTTGCAGTTGTGTTTCTATCCACCTGATGAATCCCAGGCAGATATCTTATGGTTTCCACCAACTCCTGATGGAAATATCTGGCTGTTTAGTGGCCGAATGCTCTGATTATCACAGCTAGCTAATAATTGTGGCAGTCAGTCTTTACATAATGACGTTTTTTATAACATAGATGGAGGTGTCAGGTGATGTAGTATAAAGAGTGACAAAGTCCATGTAGGGAGGAGGTCAAAGTGGATGGATGGGTCAAACAAATACTTGACTTTTAGCAAGGTTATAATAGTTTTGGATTTTTCATTAGTTTTAGTTTTAATTTCGTTGTCAATTTTTGTTTTCAAATTCAGTTAGTTTTAGTTTTTCACTTTTTAGAGTGAGTTTGCTAGTTTTAGTTAGTTTTAATTTTTTTGAAAATGCTTAGTTTTAGTTTAGTTTTTGTTAGTTTTAGTGTTAGTTTTAGTTTTTTGTAATGAGGTATTTGTTTCGGTGCAAGATTCAATAAGGTCACAATAAATCTCAGCCCCAATAAGTTTATTAAGTCATAAAACCAGATAAATGAAATAGGTTTGATATCAACCAAAAATATGAAAAAAAGTTGACAAAGACTAAAACTAAGGACATTTTCACTATAATTTTAGTTAGTTTTAGTTAGTTTTCTAACCACACAATACAGTTTCAGTTAGTTATCGTTTTTTAAAAAACTCTCATTTTTATTTTTATTTCAGTTAACGAAAATGTTTTTTCAATCCTAGTTTTCGTTATTTCGTTAGTTTTCGTTAACTATAATAACCTTGACTTTTACTCAGGAAATAATATTGAAACCTTTTTTTTTAACTTACGTATGAAATTACATGTATGAAACAACATAGTACATCGTTTAGTAACTGCATGAATTTTATTTTACCCTCAACCATGATCTTCTCTTAAGCCTAACCAAGTAGTTCAGTTTTACAATGCTAACAGCATGTTAAACAGCGACTGTTTCACAATGTCTTATGTTGTTTCGTAAGTCATTGGCAAACAACCTAGTTTGTCTTTTCGATATGAGGATGTGTTGTGCTTTAGAAAGTGCTGCTGCACACAGTCTTTTTTTAATTATATGAGATTAGAAACCATATAAGGGAGGTTTCATCTAAAGACACACTCCATGATGATGATAATCTTGTAGTCTGGATGTGACATTAATAACATACTCTCTCAGACTATTTTAAAGGTTTGTGTAGAGGCCCACTCAACAGGGCAGACGGGCCTGGCGGACAGCCGGACCCGGCTAATGCCACAGTGGACGCGTCACGCCAAGTGGTTTCACTAATGACAGCAGCTGTGGTGAACCTCTACTGCAGGGGGCCTGGAGCAGCAGGCCGGGCATGGGCCGCCTAATCCCTGCAGGGGTGTGTAGTCCACCACAGCTTTCCATCCCTTTCAAAACCACACACATACACACAAAAACACACAAAAACACACGCGCCCGTATGCACACACACACACACACACACACACACACACACAGTGGCGTAAAGTAACAAAGTACATTTACTCAAGTACAATTTTGACTTACTTGTACTTTACTTGAGTATTTCCATTTTATGTAACTTTATACTTCTACTCCACTACATTTTAGAGGCAAATATTGTACTTTTTACTCCACTACATTTATCTGACAGCTTTAGTTACTTTACAGGTCGAGATTTAACATAAAAAAATACATTTAAAGTGATTTGACTTGTTGTTTTTTAATTAAACCTTGTAACAGTATATTAAATAGTTAAAACGATCCCTAACTTGATCAAATTACATTTGATTACTTGTGCTGCTTACATAAATACATCATAATATTAATCCAATAATATACTTGATATATATAAAACACTCTGAGTGGGTCCATTCTGCATAACGTGTACTTTTACTTTTGATACTTTCAGTACATTTTGATGCTGATAATTTTTTACTTTTACTTCAGTAAGTTTTGAATGCAGGACTTTTACTTGTAGTGGAGTCATTTCACAGTGTGGTATTAGTACTTTTACTGCAGTAAGATATCTGAATACTTCTCCCACCACTGCAAACACACACACACACACACACACACACACACACACACACACACACACTTTCCTGTCTCCCTCCTCCTCGTTCACTCACCTGTAGGCGTTTTGGTCAAACGCTTCTGCGGCGGGGAATCCGAGCATGCCGCAGACGACGCGGCTGCTGCTGAGGTCCCAGCCATGGTTGCACACATGACGCCACCTCCCAGCATGCTTCACTTCCAGCACGCCCTCCGTCACCAGACCGCCATGGTTGCTGGACAGCACAGGCCGGAGACGAGCCTCCTCTAGGTGAACCCGTTCAGATCCCTGAAACATGATTAATAATAGTTGTGTATGGTGCTGCTTTAGATCCTGCTGCAGGACAGAAGTGAATCTTGGTCACGCACACTGACAAAAGACAAATGTAAGTTATTTTACATGACTTCACCTTTACTCAAACAACACTTTGTTGAACTAAATATGTGCAGATAGCATGCAATCAACAGAAGAACAACATGATCCGATGACATGCTCAGTCTTTAATCATCACACTCTCTAAACATCCACATTACAGCAGGAAGGACACAGAACGTTTGTTTCATGTGTCGGGATACGTGTCAGATGATTGCATCATGGTAAAGAAAGTGTCAAGTCTGCAAGTTGAAAAGAAAGAAAGTCAAACACAAAGTGATTAATGTCTTGTAATTTCCTCTGTTCCTCTTAGTTCAGTCTCAGTTTCTGGCATGTTGGAAGAGAAGTGGCTGTTGATCTTCTAGTGGTTGTGCCCTAAAATTAAGGCTGCATTAGAACTGGATCTGGAGAAGGTCTGGGTTTAGCTCGTCTCTAATTACACATGTCCGCTGGCCTGTGGCTCCAAATATGACATTTATGTATTGGAGTCTGAATTATGCTAGAGTTTGCTTCTTCTTTGAAGGGCTGTGTATTGGCAGGACTTGTATCATGATACAGGGGTTATTTTGATTGATTGATTCAATATATAGAGACATATTGGGATACTGTTAGCAAGGTGATATATTTATCTTTATGCATCCAGGGTATGCCGTTACGCTACTTCCTGTCTCAGTTTATGTTGCTACAATGGAGTAGAAGAGTCTAATGGATGAAGATAGATTACAACACTGCAATCCAGCATTCACAGGTCTAAACATAGTTCAGTTTAAACCACTGCTGCCACGATTTATCTTGACTACTAATTAATATCTGTAAGTGTTTATGAGAATCGATATGGAAAAGTGAATTTATTTTTTTTACACACCTACTTCCTTGGTGTGTACTAGAGGTGTGTGTGTGTGTGTGTTTTTACCTGGATGTATTGCGTGTCCGGCTCCATGTCTGGATAAACGGGCTCTGGTTCAACATGGTTCCCACTGAGCTGCTGGTTCCTGTCACTTCTCCGCTCCGGCTGGACTTGAGGCTGAGGCTGGGACTGGGACTGCCTGTTGGCCTGTCCCTCTGCTTCTCGTCTCACGGCTTGTGGACTGTTCCTGGCTGATTCCAGTCTCTGCCTGTAGGCGGCAGCGTTTGCCAGACGTGAAGGCAGCTGGTGGCCTTGAGGCAGAGCGGAGCTCACCTGTGGAGTTGGTCTGGAACTGCCTCGATTCCGTCTCAAGATCTGGATCTCGTGGCCGTTCTCCTGGGGGGAAATCATGCTCCGACGGGAAGAAGAAGTTGGGTTGCGATGGAGGGCGATCTCATGGCCTCTCGCAAGAGACGAGGAGATCTGTGCCGAGGGCTGGACAGACTGTGGTGGTGGGGGGTTCCTCTGTCTCTGCTGGCTTGGCTGGCGTCTGGACGGCTCCTCCACAGGGGCAGAGGGGGAGCCAGATCTTCTTTCTGGGCTGCAAATAACCCCCAGGTCCTCAGCGTGGGTGCAGTCATTGATCCCCCAACCGTTGGAGCGACATTCAGAAATGGAGAGCTCTGAGCCCATGCAGCGCACATTGTCCAACCAGATCAAACCTAGCAGCAAGAAAAGACGGAAAGTTTCAGAAGGATGTTGATTTCCCATCTTGAGGGGCATTTCCCCATCAGAAACAACAAATGTTTGCAATTAATCTGACACCACACCAATGCAGCAGAAATCTTGTAATGTTAAAATGGTGAAAAATAATGAGTGTATCTGTGTGTCTATTAGTGTATAATCCATCATTAGGATCTACTCCAAAATGGAATGGGTTCTTTCTTGGCACATTCTACACCTTTCCACCAAATGTTGTGCAAATAGGGACAGTTTTTACCTTCTCCTGATGACAGACAAACAAACTGGACTGAAAACACAACCTCCTTGGCAGAGGTTTTTAGTAGTAAGTTGTCTATTGTTGCACATACCTTGCCCCTCGCCAAACTTAGCGCTGTGCGCCCAGGTGAGGCCACGTTCGAAGCCTAGCTGTCGGCACACCACCCTGGCCAGGTTCAGGTCCACCTCGTCGTCACACACGGTGCCCCATGCTCCGTTATAAAACACCTCCACACGGCCCTCGTTGGCACTCCGGCGGCCGACGCCGGCCAGACGAACCAGGCCGTCCTGGGCATGAAGCTGAGGGGGGCAGAGGAGGAGCAGGAGGAGGAGCGTGGGCAGGGAACTGAGGCACAGCATCCTGGAGGAGGTGAAAAATAAATCAGAGGAGATGAATGGCTGATGGGAATGGAAGTGACATTAGGTAAAGAGAAGTAAAAGAGAAGAGAAAACACAGGAGATGCATGTAAAGCAGGAGCCCCTAAACACATATGCACATGTTACCACAAAAATCCCAAAAATCACGCAAAGCCATGGAACTCACATTCCATACTCTGACAAAACATATAATTTAAAACTTCTCCTCTAACCCTAATGGGACATTCCACAGTAAAAATGAAAGATTGATAGATGTTTTTATCCTTTAAAATAATCAGAGTCATTTACAGGACAGCCTGAGACTTGAGAAACAGCATGAAAACTAAAAAAAAAAAAAGCCCTCAGTCTGAAGCAGCCAGGCCAAGGGGAGTAATAACCAGAGCTAAAAGTAGCCTCCCCGGCCAGCCAACGGAAACTTTGGCTTTCCGCAAACCCTCAAGCTTAGCTGCATGCATTTAGCCAACAGACACAAAAGCAAATAAACACCGTCATAAAAATGTTCTCACACATAAATAAAGCAGCAGGTCAAGCGGCTGAGAGAGAAGATTTGGTTAATGAGCAATGATTAATTCATCCCAGGGCCAAAACATCTTCTCCTAATAGAGGAGTCAGTGAGATAAGGAGCAGGAGGAGAGGAGGTCTGGAGGATGAAAGAGACTCATCGTGGTTGATTCATCCTCAGTCAGATTATGCTTTTCATAAGTCTATACACATACATGCTGCAGAACAAACAAATATGTGTAAAAAATAAAGAAGATGCAATAACTCAGACATATTTGGGCTTAATTAAAGTAAAGAGATGAGTTCAGACAGCTGCAGAGATGGAATCGTGATCTAAAGAGGAAAAATAGACGAAGAAAGAAAAGAAAAAGAGAAGAGAAAAAAGCTGGAGTGTAACTCACCTATCTGTTGATCTCAGCCAGAGTCTCAGGAGGAAGAAGGGAGCGAGCACTGGAGGAAAAGAAGGCAGGGAGTTTGGTCCTGCTGTCTCTCTATTCTCCTCTTCTCCTCCCTCTTACTTTCTCTGTCACTCCCTCAGATCTGCTGCTTCATCAATCCCTCCCATTTTCTTTATTCAACAAACTTATTTTCAGCGGGTCACGTTTGTCCTTTACATCAGCTGTTCTCAACCTTGGGGTCGGGACCCCAGTTGGGGTCGCCAGATGATTTCTGGGGGTCGCCAAATCAATTTGGAAGTCAGCTCTGTCTCCACTGTGTTAAAGTGTTCATGTGTTTTAGTCTTTTTGGTCATTTTGTGTCTTTTTTGGTCATTTTGCGTCTTTTTTTTGGTTCATTTTGTGTCTTTTTTGGTCAATTTGTGTCCTTTTTTGGTCATTTTGTGTCTTTTTTGGTCATTTATGTCTTTTTTGGTCATTGTGTGTCTTTCTTGGTCATTTTGTGTCTTTTTTCGGTCATTTTGTATCTTTTTTGATCACTTTGTTTCTTTTTTTAGTCATTTTGTGTCTTTTTTTGATCACTTTGTTTCTTTTTTTAGTCATTTTGTGGGTTTTTTTGGTCAATTTGTGCCTTTTTTTGGTCATTTTGTATCTTTTTTTGTCATTTTGTGTCTTTTTGTGGTCATTTTGTGTCTTTTTGGGTGATCTGAACTGTGTGTGTGAGATTGTGTTCAGTGAGCGGGGGTCGTGGACAACATGCATGTTAAATTGGGGGTCGCGACTCAAAAAGGTTGAGAACTACTGCTTTACATCACCTACGTCCTTCAAAGAAAATCTGACCAGAGAAATCAATGAGAAAAGGAACTCCAAAACGTGATAAATGCAATATTTTTTTTATAACTCTTCGGCTTTCAAATCAGACGTGCAACATTTAGCTGGTGTTGTAACAACTTGTGCATCCAACACAGACTTGTCAACACTCGTTTGATGGACTTGCAGTATGTTTCTAGTCTGCACCAGGTACTTTAAACCAAGACGATCTTCTAACAGGCTGGTCAGGAAGCATGTGAGCTCAAGCCCATATTTCATTAGGATTCTTCTCTCCTTATATCACACACAGAGTTCTTTTATTGTTTGTGTACTGAATGTTCAGTCCTCACTGTGATGTACACAATAAAATAAAAAGAAAATCACTTTCCCCTCTGTCTCAAAGGCTTTAAAGGGCGTGCAATTTATCCCACACAATGGTAAAATCATATGCACAAATACACACACACACACGCACACACATTCTTGTATTTCTATCTTTATGAGGACCCTCATTGGAACAGTGAATTCCCTTGCAAGGTTATAATAGTTTTGAATTTTTCATTAGTTTTAGTTTTAATTTTGTTGTGAATTTTTGTTTTTCAAATTCAGTTAGTTTTAACGAGTTTTTAGAGTGAGTTTGCTAGTTTTAGTTTAGTATTTATTTATTTTAAATGCTTTAGTTTTAGTTTAGTTGTTATTAGTTTTAGTGTTTTGTAATGGGGTATTTGTTGGGTGGGAGATTAAAAGAGGTCACAGTAAATGTTTCCTTTATTTCCTTTGTCTGATCCATCTTCATTATGTATGGAAAAAGTTGACAAAGATGAAAACGAAGGACATTTTCACTATAATTTTAGTTAGTTTTGTAACCACACAATACAGTTTCAGTTAATTATCATTATCATGTAACCTTTAACCCTTAAAACAAAGTCTGAAATCTCAAAAAAAGCCTTTAAAGAAGTGAGAACCGGCCGAAATGTCCTCACTTTGCAAAAATGTCCTCACTATGTTGGTTAAAAACGTGTTCTGGTCCTCACTATGTAGGAAGTACAAGAACACACACACACACACACACACACACACACAGTGTTGGCACCATCCCATGCCCACAGTTGGCGGTGTCATGAAATAAATACTATGTGCTGCAGCAGAGCGGAGCTTTCTGTCTCAGCTCTCTTTGCATAAAGTTCAGTTTCATAACATCCTCAACATCGTCGTCGTGGCACCTCCTCACCAGAAGAAGAAGCTCTCTAAGAACAAAAACTAATGTTTTCTGTATGTTTCTGTATGTTTCTCAAGATGAGGTTACAACACTATAAAGGGACAGTTCCACCCCAAAATCTAAAATACTTTTTCCTCTTATTTCTAGCACTATTTATCAATTAAATAACTATACTAGAAAGAAAATAGTTTCTACACGAAACTGCTCACAACAAACTCTGCGCAGAAATATATTTTAAAAAAGAACCTCCTTTTGTATGGCTGTGTCAATTTCCCTTTTGTTGGAAAACTCAATTATTCTTTATCGTCTTCAACATTAAGTGGTTTTGAGAGCAGCTCAGTAGAGATAAAAGATGAAAGATATGATCAAGGAGTATAATAGTTACATTTCATACACTATATGAGTCCATATTTATGCCACAAATGTATTACTTATTGTAATGTCTTATTGAGTTTAACTTTTTACATGTAGAATAATCCTGCACGACATATGTATGCTGCTTTTTCAGCCCACAATCAGAAGTGACAGGAGGCTCAATAGCTCCCTCTAGTGGACCAAATCAATATAAACATTGAGCATCAGTCTTATATAATGTATAATATATAATATAATGTATACTGTACTATGCTGTAGCTCATGAGGACTTTATTTGACAATTTATCTGTGACCCAAGACATTTTTTTTGTGTGCATGTTTTTTGTAACAATGGGATCCAGGACTTCAGATCATAATTGATAACTTTGATGGAGATGGAGGAGTTCCTACTTTCCTAGCAGAAGTTAAATATCAAGTGTTTTAGGTGGTTGGAAACACACAAAAAAGAAAGAAAACATGTTAAATGAAATGACTTGGATGTTCAAATGAAGCTTAATGTAGCACTGAAGAAAAGACATAACTGTAACTCAACTTTATTTAATAAATACTCATCATCATGCTTTTGAGTTTTTTTTATTTCAGGTTTACAAGCGTACACGAGAAGAATGACATCAATTATAAATTCAAGAGAATTAAGAGGATTAAATATGTCTTCAACCACTGCGTCTTACAATTTTATACTGTATATTAGACGTTATTGTTGAAAAAGTGACTAAAATAAACTGTTTCATATATATATATTTTGACTGTATCTATATTCATAATGAAATGCCCATACATTATGTTTAAAAAGTTCTTTAAAAGTTCTAGATAACTCTCATTGTGTGAACCTTTTGCCCAAGAGAATGTTTAGAGAAAATGGTCAGAAACAACCAGCATAAATGGAGATCAGTAGGAAACACAATATTGTTTCTGCTTTACATAAAGGGGATATGAAAATAATTTCAGCACATAAACATATATACTGAAAATACTACTGAGCTTTCAGGTTTCCTCAAAGATGAATGAATATAAATATGAATCTTTTATAACACAGCAGAACAAAGAGACAACACTCCCAGATTTTAAACACTAAAACATATCAGAACCAAAGCAAACTACACACAAACTCTGGTACACTCAAAAAAATAACTTGTTCCCAGAACGTAATAAAATTATGGAAATAATTTCCACCTTAATAAAATGCTTTAGTTTAGCGAGAAACAATTTTGTTGAGCAACAAGATGTAAATATGTCGGGTCAACATGATGTATTTGCGTTACTGTTAATTAATTACCAGGGCTCAGTCCAACTAGATCTGTAAGGGTAATTGTAACATACTAACATAATTTTATTGGGCCATTTAAACTTGTATGATATTATTAAGAGTTACTTTATTTAACAGGGTATTAGCCCGGGTTCTTCCCATCCGTCTCCCCCCTTCACACTGTCTCTCACTATCAATAAACCCTTGAAAATGGCCAAAAAACCCCAAAAACGACTAATTAGGAATGTGCACATGACTGCCACCTACTGCTCTGGAGTTGTAAGCAGAATTGATTTGAAATCTTAACCCATTAGAATTAGGTTGTTTTAACATAAGTTATTCTTGTACATTTTAAATTATTGCATTTTATGCTAAAATTACATGTTTTAAAACATAATTGTATATAGTAGAAGCTACATGTTAGATGAAGGATTAGGTGACTTTTTCTGAGTGTAGTGGTGGTCTTCAGTATCCTGCCAGCGCTGAGACCGGCGGGTAGCGTTTACGCTGAGTCATGCACTTCTCTCGCTCTATGAGCAGCGAGTGAGTTTTACAGGTGATGTCCTTCTCCAGAGTGAGGCGGGACTCCTCCAGGTGGGACAGCGAGCTTCTGGCCTCGATCAGCTGCTGCTGCAGAGACGCCACACTGGCTTCAATCTGCCTCACCTCCCCCTCCAGACTACAGACACACAAACAGACACATTACAGACAGAGGAAGGAGGTCGAGCAAAAGAGTAGATGAGTGTGTGTGTAGTTGTTTATCTGTCTTTTTGCTCTTCTTAGACCTTGACAGTAGCGACTTTTTTTGGAAAGTGAGGACATTTTGACCCATCTTCACTTTGGGACAGACCTTCAAAGTCCTGTTTGGGGGTCAGAGCTGGTTTTAAGGTGTAGGTTAGGTATTCAGATCCCTTACTTAAGTAAAAGTACTAATACACACTGTGAAATTACTCCACTACAAGTAAAAGTCCTTGATTCAAAACCTACTTAAGTAAAAGTACAAAAGTATCAGCATCAAAATGTACTTAGGTATCAAAATTAAAAGTACTCGTTATGCAGAATGGACCCACTTATATGTTCAAAATATATTATTCAATTATTTGTATTGATGCAGTGTTTTAATTTAGTAAAGATAGGGCTCATTTTAACTACTTAATATACTGTAATGAGGTTTAATTTTCAAAAAAGATGTCTAATCACTTTAAATTGATCATGTTGTTTATGTTAAATGTCACACTAAAAAGTAACTAAAGCTGTCAGCTAACTGTAGTGGAGTAAAAAGTACAGTATTTCCCTCAAAATGTAGTGGAGTAGAAGTAAAAAATCTACATAAAATGAAATACTCAAGTAAAGTACAAGTACCACAAAATTGTACTTAAGTACAGTACTTGAGTAAATGTACTTAGGTACTTTCCACCACTGACAACATTTTATCAGAAAGCTATGAGTTTCAGTGCATTACCATGAGAACAGCCTGTATGGTTAGCTTCAGGTTCAGGTAAGATGGAGGTTTAAATATGTAGTAGTCATGGTGAGGGCAACTCCCCAGGAGATGACTGTCAAAGTAATGTCACCAAAAGTGACAGAAGTAAGTGTGTGTGTGTGTGTGTGTGTGTGTGTGTGTGTGTCCACCTGAACTGAGGCAGGTCCCTGCAGAGCTCCATGTTGGGTCTGAGGGAGCGCAGGTAGAGTCTGGACTGGGCGACTCTCAGCGGAGCCTCTTTGTCCTGGATGGCCTGCTGCACACACACTATGTTCCTCTCCTGGTCCCCGATCTGCTCCAAGATCTGCACACATGACCACCCAATCAATAATCAATAGTCAATGGATCAGTCAGTGGATCAGTGGATTGATCTGGCTCTGTTCTCCTACCTGAGCGTGCTTCATCTCCAGCTGGGTCCTGGCCTCCACCAGCTGGGCACAGCGCTGGCTGAAGGCCCGGTCCACGCTGGAGCTCTGGGTCCTCAGATCATCAGTGGTGTCCTGCAGGACACGCTCCACCAGCATCCTACACACACACACACACACACACACACACACACACACACACACACACAGCATGTCGTTATCTGCTATAACTGTTCAGTAATGTCTGATCTTCAGTAGCCCCTCTCTGACCTGAGGCTGTGGCTGGCCTGCTGCTCCTGCGAGGCCTTGGTCAGGTTGTCCTGAGTGAACTTGGTCCATGATGTGCAGTTACTCACCCTGCAGAGACCACAACAAGTTACATTAACTACACACCCATATATTTAGGCTGAATATCAATGTACAGTACAGGCCAAAAGTTTGGACACACCTTGTCATTCAATGCGTTTCCTTTATTTTCATGACTATTTACATTGTAGATTCATCAAAACTATGAATGAACACATGTGGAATTATGTACTTAACAAAAAAGTGTGAAATAACTGAAAACATGTCTTATATTCTAGTAAGCAAAGGGTGGTTACTTTGAGGAATCTAAAATACAAGACATGTTTTCAGTTATTTCACACTTTTTTTGTTAAGTACATAATTCCACATGTGTTCATTCATAGTTTTGATGAATCTACAATGTAAATAGTCATGAAAATAAAGGAAACGCATTGAATGAGAAGGTGTGTCTAAACTTTTGGCCTGTACTGTATATCCTATGGATATATGGCCCCGCCCTGTTGCTCTCAGACTCACTGGTCCTGCATGGAGGCGGAGCCTGGGTGGAGCTGGGTGTCCCTGCTGGTGTTACTGTGTCTCCCACTGGTCACGTCCCAGCTGTAGGCCTGCTTCTTATCAGACCAGTCTGACTCTAAGGTCTGCTGGGCCTCCCTGTTCATCCTGACACACACACACACACACACAGCAGGAGGATCAGTCTCTTCTGTTATAAACATGTTATAGCTGGTTTGCTTCTCTTGTTATAACTTTCAGGTTCTGACACTCACTTGATCTGAGTGACGACCTGAGCCGTGGTCCTCTTCAGCAGAGCCTGAACGCTCCGGATCAGATCCACCTCCTACACAACACACTGCTGGTTACACCTACTATTATTATTATTATTATTATTATTATTAGAGAACATTAGCCTATTCTTAGAGCACAGCTGAGTTATTATTTAATAGGGTTGCAACAATTAACAATGTTTATTATTGATTTATCTGAGGATGATCATTAAATGACCCCCCAAAGGTTGACATTTTTGCCTGAAAATTAATTTTTAAGTGATTTATGGATTATCAAAATGGTTAAATTAGCTTACTATAATATAAATAACTTACTTGAGTGTCTAATTTATTAAAGCAGTATGACAATAATAAGTATAAATGCATCAATTCCCATTTTACTCTACTCCTTAATACATACTCTTTCTTTAGACACTTTATTTTTTATTGTATTTTTATATTTTATTGCTTGAAGTATGCCTAGGTTGTTCTTTTTATTTAATTGTGTTGTTATTGTCTCTGTGTGTAATGCTGCTGCTACACTGTCATTTCCCAGCTTGGGATAAATAAAGTATATCTATCTATCTATCTATCTATCTATCTATCTATCTATCTATCTATCTATCTATCTATCTATCTATCTATCTATCTATCTATCTATCTCTCTACCTCTCTATCTATCTATCTATCTATCTATCTATCTATCTATCTATCTATCTATCTATCTATCTATCTATCTCTCTCTCTACCTCTCTATCTATCTATCTATCTATCTCTCTACCTCTCTATCTATCTATCTATCTATCTATCTATCTATCTATCTATCTATCTATCTATCTCTCTACCTCTCTATCTATCTATCTATCTATCTATCTATCTATCTATCTATCTATCTATCTATCTATCTATCTATCTATCTATTATTATTGACGAGTATTCTATAATATGTCAGTATTGTTTACAGCATTATTGTTAACAACATCAAATCATTCATTTATTATTTTAACTATATTCTATGTTTGTCCTTTTATTGATGAATTAAGATGATTGTATGATTTATTTTTTTCTTCCTCAGTGATGTCTTGTCTCTCGTACAGATGAACT